>NW_020229941.1:65000-205000 GCF_003227715.2 Harpegnathos saltator
GAGCCCGAGATTAAAATTAGCAAAGTCCATTCGCGGCGTGTTGCTTTCGCGTGGCGAGAGGGAACTCGCAGCGGGGTCTCGTCTAACCGACAAGACGAATCCCCAAGCCGAGGGCTGAGTCTCAACAGATCGCAGCGTGGTAACTGCTCTACCGAGTACAACACTCAGGTACCTAAGTCGTCTACAGACGATTCCGAGTCTCGACATCGAACTTGCGAAACTCATGATCGACTGCTAGACCCCGTGCCGTCGTACGGTGAGATCCCGACTACGGGCGATGAGGCCATGCGGCAAACCAGGCTCGTGCGACGAGCGGCCCTTGGACCGGTCGCCTAGTAGTGTCACATTGTTGTGAGCCTTTCGATTTACGAGACTCCTAGAAATATCGTTGCCTCCTTTGACTAGAGAGGATACGGCCTTAGAGGCGTTCAGGCATAATCCCACGTATGGTAGCTTCGCACCACCGGCCGCTCGACCGAGTGCGTTAACCAAATGTCCGAACCTGCGGTTCCTCTCGTACTGAGCAGGATTACTATCGCAGACTGGTCATGAGTAGGGTAAAACTAACATGTTTCACGACGGTCTAAACCCAGCTCACGTTCCCTGTTGGCGGGTGAACAGTCCGACGCTTGGCGAATTCTGCTTCGCAATGATAGGAAGAGCCGACATCGAAGGATCAAAAAGAGACGTCGCTATGAACGCTTGGCCGCCACAAGCCAGTTATCCCTGTGGTAACTTTTCTGACATCTCTTGCTGAAAACTCTTCAAGCCAAAAGGATCGATGGGCCGTGCTTTCGCAGTCTCTATGCGTACTGAATATCGAGATCAAGCCAGCTTTTGCCCTTTTGCTCTACGCGAGGTTTCTGTCCTCGCTGAGCTGGCCTTAGGACACCTGCGTTATTCTTTGACAGATGTACCGCCCCAGTCAAACTCCCCGCCTGGCAGTGTCTTCGAATCGGATCACGCGGGAGTATTAACAGCGATCGGCCGAGTCCTCACGCCACTCTTACACGCTTGGCTCTAGAACACCGTGACCGCCGCGTAAGTTCTCGGGGCACGCGCTCTGCCCAACCGAGTAAGTAAAGTAACGATGAAAGTAGTGGTATTTCACCGGCGTTGTTGCCATCTCCCACTTATGCTACACCTCTCATGTCTCCTTACAGTGCCAGACTAGAGTCAAGCTCAACAGGGTCTTCTTTCCCCGCTAATTTTTCCAAGCCCGTTCCCTTGGCAGTGGTTTCGCTAGAAAGTAGATAGAGACAGAAGAGAATCTCGTTAATCCATTTATGCGCGTCACTAATTAGATGACGAGACATTTGGCTATTTGTTTCAACGCCATGTGACGTGACTTACCGCTTAGTGACTCTGCGGTGCGAAGTAACAACAGGTCCTGGCGGGACGTTCCTGCAAGTTAACTTATAGAACGTCCATATGAGCAACAGAATACCTCAACCAATTTCGAGAATTCCATCCAGTTTATTTTCGTTCTGTTCCTTCTTTTGCGTTACGATCTAGCACTCTTGGCTATCCTCCCGCAAGAGGGAAACCTGTTAGACTGACTTGCCTGAGATTCCTGCATACTGGCTTGGAACAATTGAGAGCAGAGTCCTCAAACTTGAGGAAGCGGAATTTGGTCGGTTTAGTATTGCCGCTACCGGGAGGAACCATGTGGAGGTATCCGCCTGTGAACTGGGCGACTCAGTTACACAGCTCTGCCGCCGTGGCGATGCCTCGCTTTACGACTCGCACCACTGGTACTTGTGGCAATAGGGCAACATAAAAATTAAAATTGAGAATGTATAGAGTTCTCAAATAAATAAATAAATATAATAACTTAGCGGACAATGTCCTAGTCAATAGTTTTAAAACCGTAGTTTAAAATATTTGTACCAGTGGGCTTAGTGCCAAGAGTTTTATTGCACGGATTCATCTCCAATGTTGTGGAGTGGTGTATTGTAATCCATGAATGCATGGTATATTTCTATTGAGCTCCTTAATGCGATCAAAGATATTGTTCGCAAGGAGCCTCTGTCTTTAATCTGTATCTCGTTAAGACAGGACAGCGTTTCACGAGGCATAGTGCCTCTTGTTCCCACCACAATTGGCAGAACTTTGAAGTCTTTTGCCCCAGTTTCTTTAATCAAGACTTCATTGAGAGATGAATACTTTTGTATCTTGTCTCTCTTAACTCGAGCGAGGAGGTCTCCGTCCTCGTGGCAGCTGTAATATCAACCACCAGGAGCCTTCCCCGGTCCTGTATGACCAGGTTAGGTTGGAGATTCCTCTGTTGAGGATTGACGATCCTTGCTTCAGTCGTTATTGGCATCCCTTTGTGATCCAGCGTATGCTGCTCGATAAAATCACGAATGTCGTTGTGGCGTTTAATATGCTTTGGCTTGGTGTAAATACACTTCCCCAGCATGTGGCCCAATGTCTCTGGCTGTGTTTTGCAGTGTCTACAGAGCACATTGTTAGCTTTTGCGGCTCGATTGAGGGATACTTTATTTGCGGCCACGTTACCTCTCAATTTAAGAGCAGTTATAAATCGGCTCGGCTTGAGTAGTGTTGGTCTGTAGAGCCATTCGTTTCCAACTTTGTCGCCTTTGTATGCCGCGACACCTTTGCCTTGTAAAGGCAGAGCAGCCCACAGCCGCTGCTAAGCCGCCTTTGCTTTGCTTTTGTACTCGTCTATCTCTTTAATAGACTGGATTGGCCACCCCAGCTTGGCCATGTGCACTAGTCGTTTCATTTTCTTCTCAAGCCCGGAAGCCACTCCTAGTGCTTGCATCGCCGGGTCCTCGTTGGTGAGGAATTTGCAGCCCGCCTTCAGAGTTGAGGACGTCACCACTATCTCGAGTTTGGGGAAGCCCAAACCCCCGTCCTGTTTAGATGCGTACAGCAGGCCGTCCGCAGTTGATGCAGGTAGGTGAAGATACTCCTTCACCGACCTCCGCAGATGCATATCTATGGATCTAATTTCCGTGGTACTAATGGTACCCGCTACATAGGTATATATAAAATGAGGCAAGACTTATCGGGACAGTAGCTCCACTATTTGGCGGGAGTAACTATGACTCTCTTAAGAAGGTAGCCAAATGCCTCGTCATCTCACTAGTGATGCGCATAAGCTGTTACAGTTTAACACGTTGGTACCTGAAAGTAATCTGTGCGGGCGTTATAAGCCTGAGATCCGTCCCCGGATGATGTTGCTAAAGATCACCCAATGCTCTGACAAGATACCTGAGCTGCAAGAGCTTACCTGCTCGTAGGTCGGTGCCTAAACGGGTTGCTCCTAGGCATGCGTGTCGCCTGGCAGAGGTCCTAAAGAGATTAAAGTGTGGCTGGCGAGGGTTAGTGTGTCCCATGGGACGTGTCGGACACCTCTCTCGTGCAAGTCCACCGCCTCTGTCGGGTTGATGCGTAAGGAGCAATCTAAGGACGATTGATTTCCGCTGCAGTCCGACGCCTGCGGGGGAAATTGGTCGCCACAGGCGCTACTCATGTTGCCGAGTAATGGCCACAGGGGTACTTGTACCCCCTTTATTTTTATTTAGCGGAAAAAGCAACACGCCGCGAATGGGCTTGGTGCATACGCGGACTGGCGCTGCTCATGTTGTCGAGTAATGGCCATGGGAGTACTTGTACCCCCTTTATTTTTCGTTGGAAGAAAAAACAACACGCCGCGATTGAACTTAGCGCGGTCGTGGACTGGCATTGTATGTAACTATGACACTTTGGGGTAGTTAATGTTTCGTCATATTACAGGGTGGTCCGTATGCTCTTTCCGCGCGCGCCCGATAACGCGATTTCGGGGAACCGTTCGAACGCGGTCGGAGAACCACTCGTGATCCTTGCCGCGCAGGGATCACCGTTCAGACGGTTCCCCGACCGCTTTCGAACGGTTCCCCGAATTCCTCATACAACTACTTGTGAACCGCATCAGCAGCACGTGTTGCTTATCGCGCGCACACACGATATCAGCATCACCGTCTATTGTCCCATTGACACGATGAGTCGTTTCTGTTCAAACGAGCGGCAGGATCGTTTATAATGTCGGGCATGGGCAGGCCGTTCGACAGTCTGTCTGGTGCTGCAAGTGTGAACCAATCGTACCGAGAAAGAGAAAACACACACGCGCAAATCGTCGCCGTTAGATCCAGAAAAAGAAAAACAATTGCGTAAATATTCTCTGCTCGAGCCAAATAATTGCAGCACCCCGGAACGAGACTACGTACTCTGTGTCGACGTGACGTCTTAACTCTGCATCAGTCGTTCGCGCACATCGTAATATCCAACTTTGCACCAACGATCGCCCTGTATGCGAAGCAAGCGTCTATCGGCCAACGGCATACTGTTCAACGAGCGAACCTGTCTGTCGTAACTGCGCATGTAGTTGTACACTTGGGCCATGGTGCGAAGACGTTCGTGCTTGCGCGTCACGAGTTCCGGAAACGGCGCCTCGTGATGTCCGTTGTTATTGTTGTTGCTCCTAGAGCCGCCGGCCTCAGCCTGACGTTGATTGTTATCGCGCTGCAGTTGGTGCATACTGACTGGCGGTAATTACGTTTTTTACGCGTGCAGGTATCGATCGCGACGACGATGAAGGAGAGTGACTCGAAGCTCGAGCGGCTGAGATTGGGAAAAAAGATCGAACTTGTGGCTCGATTCGAATAGCGTAGCGATTCGCATTTTTATATCCGATCTCGTCGATCACTCATCTAAGTCATGACGTCATTGTAATCGAAATACCGGTGTCAAAGTACGCAAAAACTTATCGTAAAGAAGACGTAAACAGATATTACGAGCCAGTCGATTCTGGCCGCCGCTATGTTGCCTCCGAATAACGGCGATGTCGCAGTTGCCAGAACTCTGATGCGATCGTCGCGGTTGCTCGCTCTCGTGCGATCTAGCGGTATTAAACGACAGCGATATCACCGGTGTCGCCGGGGTGAGTTCGCGTCACAGCAATGATGGCGATACTAAAAAAACGAATGGTAGCGAATTCGACTCGATCTCGTGGCTACGATCGTCTCTGGACGATCGATCGCACGTGCGAGCCAACGATCCTAGATGGCAAGGTCGACGAATCTTACTGTACGTACGCGACGTAACGCGCGAAGATCGCGACTCACTGACTGACGCGTTGTCGACACTGTTGGAGCGACGAGACGATCGCACGCTGGCGTTGTATCACAATGACTATTATCGAAGCGCCGTATTATCGTCGAGCAACAGCGTCACTGCGACGCGTCATCGCGAACGAAGAACGCTACTTTACGTAACTCGCGACGATCTGTCCTTTTTGCTGAGCGATTTAGCGCATCGAACTTGCCAATCGCATCGACCACGGTGTCGTCGCGACGACGACGACACCGTGGTCGATGCGATTGGCAGCAACGAGCCATCGTCTCGTCAAGTCGGAATCGAAGAAGCGCAAGATCGCGACGTTGAGAATCCGTTCGTGATGTCGGTGATTCGCGCGGACGCGCGTCAATATGTCACGCTGTACCATTTGACGGCGGAGGTTTCGTCGTTGCGACGAGTCGTCGATTCGACGCTGTTGCGTCGACAATTGAACGCGTGTCGCGTATCCCCCGACGTGGGCGATTTTTGCTACTTGTACGACACGGTTCACGATGACGAGCGATCGCCACCGTGTCCCTTCGAACAACACGTACGCTGGATTCGCGATCGAAGCGTTGGTCCACGGTGCGCCCGACGACAAGCCAACGATCCTTTGTCGAGCGAACGATCTATCGGACGAATACTCTTGCTACGACTGGCACTCAGCAGCGATGCTTTACGAAATCGGCCGGCTCGGAGTGCTCAACACATGGTGGGTCGTTCGAACCGTCGACTCGTTCGAGCAGCACGGCTCGCCGGAAGCGAGCATGCGATTGTTCGAGGCTCCGAGATTCGTGCAATATGCGTCTCCTTAGGGATCGTGATCCGCCTGCTCTCTATTTATTTAGGCCTACCTGCTTACACCGGCACTGTCTGGGACGCCGAGAGCTTTTCCGGACAGATGGTGAAAGAGGGAAGTATGGTGATTGTAGGTGGTATAATGATAATGATTATTTTATGGAACTAATCTAAAGCTAGGTGAGGAAGAAAATAATCAGATGAAAGAAAGAAATATTATGAATTTATTCTTACAAAGTAGGTGAGAGGTGAAAGGTTACAAAAGGTTTTCAGAAAAAAATATTTTTAATATATATTTAGGCTGATTTACTAGTGTAATACAAATAATATGGTAGTGTACGATGGGGTTCAGTGGAGGAGTAAGACTCTAACTGGTAAATATAAGTTGCCCTTTTACTATTAAATTCGTCGTCTTGCGTTAAATCGATGACTTCTATATCGAGTGTTTCAGTAGTAGTGTGCCTATAATTGGACCGAGTTTTACGTGTGCGTGTTGTAGAAGGTGTTAGTGATGGCGTTGGCTCTGGTATAAAACGTTTCGGAGTCGAGTGTATGGGATGTGGAGAGAATTTAAAAGTGATGAGACGGTTTTGCAATAAGAATTTGACGTATGATGAGGGAATCGCGTCCCGTGACATCGTGTATGATCCTTAGTTTAGTGGGGTCCATACGTAGGGATAATATGGCAGCTCGACGGCAGGTCTCCTTTCACAACTGCCGTGCCTTTTGCTTAGCGCCCCCACGGTTTGTTTGGCATCAAACGGATTGAGTTTAAGAATAACATTTTTGGTCGAATAAGTTAGAATAGTAGTTGATAAAGTTAATTATTGAGTGAATAGGACTCTTATGACTTAGCTATCCGTTGCCAGAGTACTATAAAAGTACTAATAATTAATGCTTACTACCAATGCTTCGGCAAGGTTAGGTTATGCGGGTTGTAGGCGAAGGATAATTGAGGCGGGTGGCGGCTGTCAGCTGCGCCCCTGAGATTGAAGGATGCTAAGCACTGTACAGGTT
This sequence comes from Harpegnathos saltator, assembly GCF_003227715.2. NCBI lineage: Eukaryota > Metazoa > Arthropoda > Insecta > Hymenoptera > Formicidae > Harpegnathos > Harpegnathos saltator. The sequence continues at coordinate 71,940 of NW_020229941.1, forward strand.
ATTAATTCGCAAGTGAAATTTTCTGATCTTAGTGAGGAAAAGGGGTGGTCTTATGAGTTGGACGGGATGAATAGGATGCTTGAGCCGAGTTGCACCCGTGAGGCGCTCTTCAGTCTGGACAAGGATAGAGGCGGGTAGCTCCAGTAAGGCGCTTCCCTAAAGGTGGGCAAGATCTATGCTTAATAATGTAAGATTCAGATTTAGTAGTTAATAAACTATAAATCCCTCTGGCAAGAGATGTTAAGGCACCAACTGATTTAAGTGACTGAATAAAAAGGACAAAGATTTATGAATGCTTAATATCTTCCTTTCAAGAAAATGCTCGAATAAGAGGAAAAAGGCTGCCGATAAAACAAGGATGCAGCATAAAATTAAAATGCTTAGTAGAAAATATTGAAGGATTGTATGCCGATGCAATGGCATATGTTCGCTGTACACGAGAATCGGTGATTTTAATGGAATTACACAATAGCAAGTAATACAGTGAGGTATTTAAGGCGTATGCCGATGCAATGGCACACGTCTACACATACATAATAAAATCAACTACAATACAATAAATGCGTATACATATATATATGTGGGTGGGGAAGGATGCACTTGATGAAAATGATTTATATTATTCTAGCTTTTATAATAGATAATGTCAAGACCTTATTGTTATTAAGAATATACTTTCATCTAAATAAACAATGAGATTGTAAAAGTGTTATTAATTTGAAACCTTAGTAACTTAATTGTTTAATATAGAATAGTCTTTATGGATGATTGTAATAGCAGAGCACGGTATATTTTATATGTACAAGTGCAGGTTACAGTTGAAGCAGTGGGAATATTATATCAAGTACATAATTATACAAGAAACTATAAAAGCATATAAATGTCTTATAACTAAAGTAGCTGGTGAGAGAGATAGATAGAAGGCTAACTTGAAAGAACGTCTCTGTGAGTCTTTGTTACGAGATAATTCTTATTTTATTCAATGTTCATTAACGAGGTGAAGGGCTAGGAAGTGGGTGTAGGCAGATTTTCAAAAGCAGAGTCTCCAGCGTAAGGAGTCCGCCTGGAGACGATGTCAGAGTGGTGGGATGCCACTGCTGATAAGGATTCTGACTATACTAATACGGCCCTGTGCTTGGCATCGATGCCGTGCGCGTGTGGCTCTGTGTTATGCACCGTTGCCATGCGCCCGCAAGGAGGAATGGAAAGGAAATACTAAGTGTGTGAGCGTAGTTCACTGAGTTGACAGACACTTCGTAATCACGATTTAGTTAAAAGAAAAATTTGAAAATTGTCTCTCTCTCTCCCTCTCTCTATATATATATACATGGTGGACCTGAATTCTTACCCATCGTCGGCAGTGAGACGTCGAGAAATTGAACGCGCGAACCAGCATCAGAGTCGAGAGACCTAATTACGTTTTGGACAAAAAAATATTCGTTTTTCGTATAAAAATAGGTTGCACGTCAACAAGAAGCAACAGACACAATCAAAATATCGGCAAAATACATGGTGGACTTGAATTCTTGCCCATCGCCGGTTGTGAGACGTCGAGAAATTGAACGCGCGAACCGGCATCAGAGTGGAGAGATCTGATTACGTTTTGGACAAAAAAATATTCGTTTTTCGTATAAAAATAAGTCGCACGTCAACAAGAGGAAACAGATGCCATTAAAATATCGGCATAATACGTGGTGGACTTGAATTCTTGCCCATCGCCGGCTGTGAGACGTCGGAGAAATTGAACGCGCGAACCGGCATCAGAGTCGAGAGATCTGATTACGTTTTGGACAAAAAAATATTCGTTTTTCGCATAAAAATAGGTCGCACGTCAACAAGAAGCAACGGACACAATCAAAATATCGGCAAAATACATGGTGGACTTGAATTCTTGCCCATCGCCGGCTGTGAGACGTCGAGAAATTGAACGCGCGGACCGGCATCAGAGTCGAGAGATCTGATTACGTTTTGGCCAAAAACATATTCGTTTTTCGTATAAAAATAGGTCACACGTCAACAAGAAGCAGCAGACACAATCAAAATATCGGCAAAATACATGGTGGACTTAAATTCTTGCCCGTCGCCGGCTGTGAGACGTCGAGAAATTGAACGCGCGAACCGGCATCAGAGTCGAGAGATCTGATTACGTTTTGGACAAAAAAATATTCGTTTTTCGCATAAAAATAGGTCGCACGTCAACAAGAAGCAACGGACACAATCAAAATATCGGCAAAATACATGGTGGACTTGAATTCTTGCCCATCGCCGGCTGTGAGACGTCGAGAAATTGAACGCGCGGACCGGCATCAGAGTCGAGAGATCTGATTACGTTTTCGACAAGAAAATATTCGTTTTTCGTATAAAAATAGATCGTACGTCAACAAGAGGCAACAGACACAATCAAAATATCGGCAAAATCGACCATGTCGCTTCCGAACGACATCTCTCAACGTTATCTGGGGAGGGGAGAGTGTCGTGAGCGTGGAGCGTCAGATAGCTCAGTGGTCTAGAGCAGTCGCCCGGCAAGCGAAAGACCCGGGTTCGATTCCCGGTCTAGCGACTACCGCGCTCTCGATATTTTTCTCTCCTCGGAACGAAAAATTAAATGCAGGTCCCGAACGCGCGGCGTCCCGTCGCCACCTAGTACGCCCTCCTTCTTTCATGGTCCGGTGCATATAATAGAAATAAGCCCCGGGGTCGACGCCATATTTTGGCTGCCCCCGGGCGCTTGGACACGTTTTGCAACGCGCCGAAGGGGGATCCACCATGAAAGAAGGAGGGCGTACTAGGTGGCGACGGGACGCCGTGCGTTCGGGACCTGCATCTCATTTTTCGTTCCGAGGAGAGAAAAATATCGAGAGCGCGGTAGTCGCTAGACCGGGAATCGAACCCGGGTCTTTCGCTTGCCGGGCGACTGCTCTAGACCACTGAACTATCTGACGCTCCACGCTCACGACACTCTCCCCTCCCCAGATAACGTTGAGAGATGTCGTTCGGAAGCGACATCTCTAGTACTATCCCAAGCGCACGGCGACTACAGAGAGAGGCATTGTTACTTGTACCTGGTGGTACAAGCTGACAGTCTCTCAAAGTCAAAGGTTGCTATCCTTTTAAGACCTGCTGTCCATGTATGCGGCCTCCACCGTTGCCCCTCCTTATCCGGTGCAAATAATAGAAATAAGCCCCGGGGTCGACGCCATATTTTGGCTGCCCCCGGGCGCTTGGACACGTTTTGCAACGCGCCGAAGGGGGATCCACCATGAAAGAAGGAAGGCGTACTAGGTGGCGACGGGACGCCGTGCGTTCGGGACCTGCATCTCATTTTTCGTTCCGAGGAGAGAAAAATATCGAGAGCGCGGTAGCCACATGGTGGACTTGAATTCTTGTCCATCGCCGGCTGTGAGACATCGAAAAATTGAACGCGCGAACCGGCATCAGAGTCGAGAGATCTGATTACGTTTTGGACAAAAAATATTCGTTTTTCGTATAAAAATAAGTCGCACGTCAACAAGAGGAAACATATGCTATCAAAATATCGGCAAAATACATGGTGGACTTGAATTCTTGCCCATCGTCGGCTGTGAGACGTCGACAAATTGAACGCGCGGACCGGCATCAGAGTCGAGAAATATGATTACGTTTTGGACAAAAAAATATTCGTTTTTCGTATAAAAATAAGTCGCACGTCAACAAGAAGAAACAGACACAATCAAAATATCGGCAAAATACATGGTGGATTTGAATTCTTGCCTATCGCCGGTTGTGAGACGTCGAGAAATTGTACGCGCGGACTGGCATCAGAGTCGAGAGATCTGATTACGTTTTGGACAAAAAAATATTCGTTTTTCGTATAAGAATAGGTCGCACGTCAACAAGAGGCAACAGACGCAATCAAAATATCGGCAAAATACATGGCGGACTTGAATTCTTGCCCATCGCCGGTTGTGAGACATCGAAAAATTGAACGCGCGAACCGGCATCAGAGTCGAGAGATCTGATTACGTTTTGGACAAAAAATATTCGTTTTTCGTATAAAAATAAGTCGCACGTCAACAAGAGGAAACAGATGCTATCAAAATATCGGCAAAATACATGGTGGACTTGAATTCTTGCCCATCGCCGTCTGTGAGACGTCGAGAAATTGTACGCGCGGACCGGCATCAGAGTCGAGAGATCTGATTACGTTTTGGACAAAAAAATATTCGTTTTTCGTATAAAAATAGGTCGCACGTCAACAAGAAGAAACAGACACAATCAAAATATCGGTATAATACATGGTGGATTTGAATTCTTGCCCATCGCCGGTTGTGAGACGTCGAGAAATTGTACGCGCGGACCGGCATCAGAGTCGAGAGATCTGATTACGTTTTGGCCAAACAAATATTCGTTTTTCGTATAAAAATAGGTCGCACATCAACAAGAGGCAACAGACGCAATCAAAATATCGGCAAAATACATGGTGGACTTGAATTCTTGCCCATCGCCGGCTGTGAGACATCGAGAAATTGAACGCGCGAACCGGCATCAGAGTCGAGAGATCTGATTACGTTTTGGACAAAAAAATATTCGTTTCTCGTATAAAAATAGGTCGTACGTCAACAAGAAGCAACAGACGCAATCCAAATATCGGCAACAAATATTAGCTATGATCGCGGGGAAATATCCAAATAATTGCGGAACGCAAATAGGCGTATATGTTCAGGTTGTTTCATCCTAAAGTCCTATAATAGAGTATCTTTAAAGTTTGACTTCACCCCTGGATTTCGGAAACGGCTTCAAATATGGAAAAATGTTTCAAACAGAAATTATATGACTTAAAGGGGCACATAAGGTAGCGATAGCATTTTGTTTACTAATTTCACCATTTTTTAATATTTACTGATCATTAATTTTCTTCGACAGAAATCCCAATTTTCTTATTATATTGTCTTTTTCTACTAATTAATTTGAGCGACTTTTGTCGGAAACATTTTTTTATTTGCCTAATATTTTTTGAGATATTTAAAGAAAACTTTTTCAACATTTAATTTACGATATCTCGCTAATCATTTGTCGAAAGAAAAAATAGTACTAGACCTTTTTATTCCATTTGAAATCAAAAATATATTGTTACAATAGCGCTCTGACTTTTTGTTAATTTAATAATTTCGAAATTTCCAAAGTTGATAAGTTAATAAAAATTGGGACACTATTGTAGTTATATATTCTACGGACTAAATAGAGTAAAAGTCTAATATCACTTTTTCTTGCGATATATTGCTAGCGAGATATCGTAAGTTAAATGTTGAAAAAGTTTTCCTTAAATATCTTAACACTTCGCCAACCGCGCCATAACTAACTCAACGCTTTCTACCGCGCATTTCTTCAAGTTGCTAAGAGAAAGGTGGGAGATCTCCCCAGTCGGTTATGGAGCGACTTACTTCAAAGTAGGGAGATTTCCCCACTCGGTCGGCAAAGTGTTGAGCGTCCTGTGATGACGGAACGACCTATCGAGCCGATAACTTTTACGACTATGATAACGAGGCCTCCAATGTCGCCAGGACACGGTCGTTCATGACACCAGTCGAGTACCTAACTTCGATATTACGAATGCAACAACGGCCACATTTTGAGTGTCTCGAAGTTATTCGTCGAAATATCTTTTTTACCTGGAAGTGTGCAACGTTGCAGAGCTCGTTACTTGTTACACGACTTTATATATACATTGAAAATAAATGAATAAAGATAAATATACAACAGCCCAAATTAGCTGAGTTTACTTTCTGCGTACAATGTATTCCATATGTCTTGTCCTAACGCCGCGTACTGTCGTCGTCGCCCAAATATTCGTTGTATTTGTGTGGCGGCGTGATTGATTTGTACCGTGAAGCCAAATTAACGATATCCGCAATGTTGAGAGGTGGCATGTCTAGAACAATTTCTCTGTTCGTTTCACTACGCGTTTGATCGATGCCGCCGCCGCCGTCACCACCACCATCCTGTTCACCGTCGGTGCTAGAAATTCGGAGGTAAAATTCGCGCTCTGATACACCGATGCGTTGCAAGTAAATTCTCATGCGCTCAGGTTTTACGAATTCGCGTTTGAAGCAAGCAAAGTCGCCAGGTACCCAGTATTTGAACGTGTCCATGGCCGCGCTGCTGTGCGAAATATCATCGACGTTGCCCATCGAATCCGCCAGAAAGCGACCGGCCAAAGTGGCCAAGGACGCACGACTCGTCACATATCCGAAAAAGACAACGGTGCATCGCCGTCGAAACGCATTGTCCAAATTGTCCAATCGATTCGTTGTAAACACGCTGAACACGCCGTAGTTATCCGTACCGTCGTTAGGCTCTAGTATCGTAAGAAACCGCGTGAGCAAGCTGTAATCGCCGCTGCTGATAGGCGGTGCGCCGCTGCTACCGCTGCGATTCTTCACCAAGCCATCCACTTCGTCCGTAAGCAAAACAACATTGCAGCCGGTTATGTAAACCAAAGCGCGCATACGTTCGTACAGGATGCGCAAGTTCTTTTCCGTTTCGGATCGATATGAGGAGAGAAGATTCTCAGCGTTCACGAACGCCAAGTTGAGTCGCAATGTTTGCGCGACCGCGCGTGCAGCCGCGGTCTTGCCCGTACCCGGAGGACCGTAATTACGTTGGCGTCGGCCTTCGTACGAGGTTTGCGCCCGTCCATTGAATTGTTGGTGACGCGAGCGTTGTGTTTCGCATTGGATGCGCTACTGTCAAAATCAAAGTACGCATTCACGATGAGACGATGTTGTTCCTCATATCCCGGCAAGTCGTCGAGAGAAACTGAGAGACTTTCATACGGAATGTATTCATACAGTCCACGTGTATCCGTACGTGGATCCACGTCATCGCCGCCGCTGTCACCTACGTCGACGTTCTTGCGAGCATTTTACAACCGGAGTCGCGCGGTGGCTAAGTCGCGTTCCAGATTTCGCGCGCCGCTCATAGATATGGCGAGGTCACCAAATCCGCTCAATTGCATCGAACGCAACAAGAGCGCCTGCATAGTTCGCGCTACCGTTTCGCGCCTCAGAAACATACGGTCGCTCGCCTGCAAACGGTCCTCGTACAGATCCAAAAATCGTCCTACTTTGGCACCAAGGCGAACGTGGCCGTCCGCTGCCGCTCCGTTGTTGCTGCTCTCGAGATGCTCGATCTTTACAGCTTCGTCGTTGTACTCGCGAACGAAACGCTGCAAGTCGCGCGTGTACTCTCGATCACGTTGCATATTCGTCGTTGACCGTATCGCCGTCGCCATTTTAGTACTTATACCGATCGTTGTTCAAATTGCACGCGCGTGACGCTAACTCGTCTCGGTTGATTCATTTTTTTTTCGTCGATCACTGCACGAGACGTAAGATGGTGGATCTTATGTTGAACCAGAGAACCGAACGCGCGACTAAGCATTCACCGGATAAGTGACCGAATTCGACGTCTGATTTCAGCGTTCCATGGATCCTATTTTTCGTATACGTTCACCAAGATACGTCAACGTGTACGAAAAATAAGATCCATAAAACGAATCACGATCGATTCTTATTTCGAAACTGTGAGCGTTCTACACATATACGAGGGCGGTCCGATAAGTGCTTAGCCTCACCGCCTGATGGCGCCACTATCGCAAGAGAAATTTACTATCGTGTAGTACATTCTCGTAGACGGCTACTGTCGAAATTTCAGCCGAATCGGACTCGTAGTTTTGACCGCGTGTGGGAGCGGGCGTGTCCGCGGATTTTAGAAAAATGGAAGAAGAGCAATATCGGTCGGTGATCCGATTCTTGTTTTTGGAAGGGAAATCGCGCAGCGAAATCAAAAAGCGCTTGGATGCTGTGTACGGTGACTCTTCTCCTTCGATGGCGACTGTCAAAAATTGGTTTAACGAGTTTCAACGTGGTCGCACGTCGGGTTTTGATGAGCCACGCCCAGGTGCCCCGAAAACGGCTACCACGGAGGATAACATGACAAAAATCCACGATCTCGTGTTGGCAGACCGCCGATTGAAGGTGCGCGAGATAGCTGAGACAGTAGGCATCTTAAAAGACCGCGTGGGTCATATCCTGCATGAAATTTTGGGCATGAGAAAGCTGTCGGCGCGATGGGTGCCGCGTTTGCTCACTCCGGACAACAAGCGAAACCGTGAGACCACTTCAGAGCAGTGTTTGACGCTGTTTAAGCGCAATCCGAAGTAGTTTCTGCGTCGTTTCGTGACCGTCGACGAAACATGGATCCACTGGTACACACCAGAGACCAAGGAACAGTCGAAACAGTGGACTTCACCCGGCGAACGTGCTCCGAAGAAGGCGAAGACTGTCCTATCGGCCGGAAAGGTAATGGCCACCGCTTTCTGGGATTCACAAGGTGTGATCTACATCGACTACCTGGAGAAGGGCGAAACGGTCACAGGGCTGTACTATGCCGAATTATTGGGCCGATTCGACGCCGAATTGCAGAAAAAATGGCCCCATTTGGCGAAGAAAAAAGTGGTCTTCCACCATGACAACGCACCGGCTCACACCTCCGCCCTCGCCACGGTCAAATTGGTCGAATTGGGCTACGAACTGCTGCCCTATCCACCGTATTCTCCAGATTTGGCCCCGTGCGACTTCTTTTTGTTTCCAAACTTGAAAAAGTCACTCGCCGGGCAGAAATTTGAGTCGAATGAGAAGGTCATCGCCGCCACGGAGGCCTACTTTGCAGACCTCGAGAAAACGTATTTTTCAGACGGGTTAAAGAAGTTGGAGCATCGCTGGGTCAAGTATATCGAGCTAAAAGGAGACTATGTTGAGAAATAAATCGCCACTTTTCCAAAATTTTCGTTTTTCTTTTGTAGGCTAAGTACTTATCAGACCACCCTCGTATTACAGGACGATCATCGAACTCGGTGCTCAAGGTCTGCACACCTTCGATTATGAAAAAAATAGGACGCGCATTAGGTACACGCGCTATTGACGTTGCTATGTGATGAACTAACGACATTCATGAACGCGATAAAGTTGTTTGCGCTGGGGAAAGGTAAAAAATAAGTTTTTTTTATATGTATACGTTTATATATATTTATATATATATTTTTATATGTATACGTTTATATATATATATATACATTTATTACAAATTATAACAGTCGAGACTTCCACAAGTGGCACTGTTTGGATAACATCGATAGCATCGCATACATAACATCTGTGAGAGCGCGATGTACCAAGTCCCGTTGTCTGCACGGCACGGCAAATTGTATAGGTGCGAGAAAACCATGAACCATAACTGATTTCGCTAGCGCTAAACTTGACAAATTCAGTGGATTTCGCACTGCGCGCGATTGCTTCCTTCGAAAGAACTTTGTACCTACAAGGGTATCGCTGTCCATGTCACATCCGTATCGTGATTCTCGGGAGCGCGGTCGTCTTCCCAACAATTCTCAAATTCACTGTGCCTGTCTCGTTCATATATACGTTCACAATGCTCATAGAAATCGAACGCTTCCTCCCATACATCGAACCCGAAAACATTCGACATCATTATGCGTAAAGTGTTTCGCAACGCAGATCGAAATATCGTATCGTACAAACTGCACAACGGCTCGCATCGATGTATCGAAATCCCACATACGCAACGCATCATATCTAAAAAGACACCAAACCTCTTGTACGACCATTGTCTTCGCGTTTAAAGTCTAGTATCGGTTGTTGTACTAACTAATCGTAGTATCGTGTCAGCCGCACGTTGCACCGTAGCGTATGGAGCAATAAGACTCAATGGAGCAGCCACAACCAAATTTCCGATTGACAAACAGTATTCGAACGCATTGATCAAAGCGGAATGAATTTCTTTCCTCGAAATATCACTATTATTGTCAAATTCATGACAAAAACATTCGTACAATAATCGCACAAACAGTGCGCTACAGTTGTATTCATATGCATTCTCGAATGAATTTACGTTAAGTTGCGGTAATTTTAGCAATTCGGGCAATATTAGTCGTATACAGTCACGATCGCTCACAGGTCGCCAAACAGTCATACTTCTCTCGTCGCTCACAAAGAGTAAACCACGGTACGCCGTTTCCAGTCGTTTGTCGATGTTCTGTTGCTGCTTGTGCTGGGAATCAGGTCGAGTCGTTTCCAAAATACTTTCTTCGATAGCATTTAGCGTCATCTGTCACATCCGCACTACCAATTGTAAGAGGAAGCACCACACAAAATTTTTTTTCTCTCTCTCTTCTTTCCCTGGAATCACCACAAAACTTTTCTAAGTCCCTCGAACATAAATTTTTCTAAGTCCCTCAACCCAAAATTTTTCTAAGTCCCTCGACCCTAAATTTTTCTAAGTCCCTCGACCCTAAATTTTTCTAAGTCCCTCAACCCAAAATTTTTCTAAGTCCCTCGACCCTAAATTTTTCTAAGTCCCTCAACCCAAAACTTTTCTAAGTCCCTCGAACATAAAATTTTTCTAAGTCCCTCGACCCTAAATTTTTCTAAGTCCCTCGAACATAAAATTTTCTAAGTCCCTCGACCCTAAATTTTTCTAAGTCCCTCAACCCAAAACTTTTCTAAGTCCCTCGGCCGAGAATTTTTCTAAGTCCCTCCGCGCCGAAATTTTCTAAGTTCTAATTTCCAAACCCCCACTACCTTCCCACTCCAGAGGAAAATTCGGCGGCTCGGGAAAGCCGCAGCTCAGGGACCGCGGAGCGCCCGAGAGTCAGTCTCAGTCGTGCAGTGATCTGGTGCAGTGCTTCCTCCATCCCTCCTAGGGTCTAGTATAAGTGCTAAATCTAACTTAGAATATTTTCGTGAGTTTTAACTTAGAATATTTTCGTGAATACGAACTTAGAATATTTTCACTAAATCTAACTTAGAATATTTTCGTGAGTTTTAACTTAGAATATTTTCGTGAATACGAACTTAGAATATTTTCACTAAATCTAACTTAGAATATTTTCGTGAGTTTTAACTTAGAATATTTTCGTGAATACGAACTTAGAATATTTTCACTAAACCTAACTTAGAATATTTTCGTGAGTTTTGACTTAGAATATTTCCGTGAATGTGAACTAAGAATATTTTTACTAAATCTAACTCAGAATATTTTCGTGTATTCATTTTAGTTAAAATATACTCTTGTTAGCCGATTCAAGGTTAGATTCGCTTTCCCATCTCCTCCCATCCCCGACCGCTAACGCATTGGAATCGCCTAGCCGATAACTGGCCGCCGATTCTTCAAGGTATTCGCATCACTAGAATAGGGGCGTATAGGCTGCGGCTCGATCGCACCGCCCATCCGTAGACGCACAGGTTGCGGCTCGATCGCACCGTCTACTAGTTACTCGAAGGCGCATAGGTTGCGACTCGATCGCACCGCCTGACAGAATAGGGAACTCCGAATTAACCACACGAATACAGCTGGCCGGAGTCACGGGAGTGATTCCAAATGCGCCCTGTACGCAGGGGTGGTCGTAAAAAATTCATCAAAAAATTAGAATACCAACTAAAGCATGGACAAGCGTACCACCCTTACCTAGGTATCGAACCCACCAACTCCGCTCCCGACAAGGGGCATCCTCGCTCCACTGAACCCCCTCGCTCTCCAGAATCTCCTCAGTCGCCCGTGCCAGAGCACCCGAAAGCTACCGCTCGCAAACCATACAGTGTTAGCAAGATCGATTGTGACACCCATCCGCGACTACCGATCATTCGACGCGGATTCTCGCCACGAGAGGCGAGGCCTGCTTTCTACCGTCGACTGCGTGCAGAGATCCTCCACTACTACTACGGAGCATCTACCCCGCCTCACACTCTCCGCACCTGTAACGAGAAAACTCCGACCCTCGAGCAACTTCGTGGGCACGTGCGCAACTCCATGATACAGGTGTGCCAGATCATTACATTGGATTAAAGGAACTGGTGAGTGTCAATTGCTGTATACTCCGCGGAACATCGTGTCGTGCCCGCCAGATCGCGCGTATCCCTGGGGAGAATCACGCGATTCGTTTGACCCAAAAACTGCGATCTAGCCCCGCGTCCAGGCCCGAGCACCTGCAGCCTAGCATCGCAGCAGCGGCCGACCGGGACGTAACACATCAATAATTCATCCTCTTTGTAATGATATAGTGCATCGTCCATTTCTTTCGTATATGCACGTAATATCAGGATCAGGCAATGAACCAGCAGTTTTCGATCGTTTAATTGACTATTAGCTAGCAAAGTCCACATAGCAGCTGAAGATTCGCGTATAACTTTTGCAATCGAATCGTTCGAGCAATTGCAACCAATGAGAGTTTAGGTAGCCTCGTATTGTTGACGTTATACAGCTGAGTTTTATAAAACGTGCGAGCGGTATCAAGTGCGTGCGATATTGCTTCGGCTATCAATGTGTCTTGCAACAATGGTTCGGTGTGCGGAATCACCGGTCGTTCTAACTCGAACGATTCCGTTGACGATTTAGTACGAAATCGATGTCTACGGTTGAAGTAGTTTCGACGCAGCACGCGCGCTCGACTGCACGTGATCGCTCGATCATAATATAGCGAACGATGAATACTCGACGATCCATCCAAGGCACACCATTCAAACCATGGGACACGAGGTGTAGAGAGGACAAAGTCTGACTCTATCTCATATTCGAACAAATCGTCTTCTTCGGTGTCGCTGCTCGAACTATCTGACGAACTTCCAGAGGTCTTGGTGTTTCTATCGAGCACCTCCTCACTGCATGGCATTGCGCGCCGTGTAATCACGAAATTAGATCCCGTTGCGTCAAACACGAACAACTCGTCCCAATCGTCGCTGTCACTGCTCGAACTCTTCGACGAATTCATTGCTGTACGAATAGATTCTTCGTTCAGCGATCTTGGCGTTTTTATTGAGCTACTCCCCCCCCTCTTCATCCACATCCCTCCCCTCTCCCCACTACGTGGCATTACGTTCGCTAATATTGCGACGTATTCATTTCATATGTTCGATAATATGTTTTAATATCGAATTTGAATTGCAAAGAGTATAATCGCTCTACAAACAGGACATTCAGTTAGATTTTCGCTACAGTACGTACACGATAATGTATGTCGGCAAGGTAAAAATAGAACGTTTCGTTCATATTCGTAACATATGATACACTCGTGTTTACACTCTTTGACTTTCTGCTGAGATCGAAATGTCGGTGTCGACGGCGTCAGCGCATCGCCGTCAAAGATTAGTTCGCATTTATACGACTGCCTGACTGACTCTGTTTGTTCGATTACTAAAAATAAGTTTTCACGAATCGCGGCATGGTCCGTATGACGTAGCACATTCAACAGTAGAGTAGCTCGGTTACAGAGATTTTCTATTTGCACGACTGAATTTGAAGTGTTGCAAGACATACGTTCAAAGCCTTCGATCAATTTCGTATACTCTTTTACGTCGCGCTGCGTGGCTAGAAGCAGATCGTTCAAACGATGCGAAAGAGCTGTAACGCCAAGAGTATCATTTGTGCCAATCGAGTAGCCGCCGTTTTGTAATCCATTAATATTCGATCAACTACGCGCTCATCGAAGTCGCGTTGTCGTCGCTGATGATCATATGCAACAGATCGCCGCATATTGAGGCATTCGTCCTCGTCCGCGTTGGAACGCTTTTGAACGCTCTCGCCTACGCTGGTACACTCGTTCTTCTCCGTGCCAAGAATGTTATTGATATCATCACCACCATCACCACCATCATCACCATGATCGAATCTGATCGGTCTTCTCGGTGCCGGGATCGGAGAAGCAGCTTTCTCTGATTCGGGCTCAGCAGTATCTTCGTTGAGAAAATGAACGCGGGATACAACTTTGGCCCAGGAACATTCTCGACTCCAGTACAAATGTTCCCTCCACGGATCAAATGTGTCATTCGTTATGGTCACATCGTCACTACTACGCCAATTTTTCAATACGAGTCCGCACATGTAGCACGTCATCAAATCGGAGATATCTGTGTAAAAGAAACCGACCCACGCTAAATCTCGATGATGCCGTCGCGACGGCAATGCGTCGCGTAACCATTGATCAAAAGTGGCCAATCGTTGTTCGAAAGAATCAAATTGCACATATATAGGCTGCCCTAACTGTACGCTCGATGTAAATTCTCGCTGCACATTGCCTTGTATCATCGTCGGCGACGGCCTTGTTTCGTCCTCTTCGCTGTCGTGACGGCAAACGTTGTTGTCGCTCGCTGTGACGAAACGACGACGCGGTGTCGTTGATGCCATACCGCACTGCTCCTTCTATTCTTTGGGTGACAGACGCAATGAAAAATATCGGCAATTTAGCAATAACTGTTCGGCGATGTCGAGCTTCTTCTTATAGCTGCATGACAACACGGCTCCCTTTTTTAGAAAGAGATAAAATGTGATCGCCTAAGCGTCACATTGTCGCGCCGAACAGGTGCTATCAAGTTGAGGCGTTTCAGTCAAGATTTCACATTGGCCGTTGTAAAGGCTTAGGGTTTAGGTATCTCCTAATCTAATCTTAACCTAACCTAACCTAACCTAATACTGAGCGGATCGCTTGAAATGACCTGAAAAGTAATTTGAAGATCCGAGCGAAACGTATCGTCTTTCAGTTTAAATACGTGCACAAGGGGTGAAATTCGGTCACATCCTAACGTTCTCTCGAAGGACTCGGGTCACTTCGAAACAAGACAGCAATCGCGAGTGTCGAATACGAGTTGCGCGTACGTGTCAGTCTGACACTTTAAGTTTAGTCTGACAGACCGTTTAATAATTTGTTATAAAAAATGTTTGTTCCCGTGCAATGCCGAAAACAAATCGTTGGTGCCGTTACGTTTTCAATGTGCGAAGGACACAGTAACGTCTTCGATAAAACAGACGTATCAGCCAGGGCCCGATGGATACGCGAACATCACGGCGATTACGTGCAACGAGCGTACAAGCGCAAGTGAACAATTGAGTGAGTTAAATAATAAACTTAATATTCGCTATGAAATGTTAACATATTTCTTGCAAGAAGACTTCGACGATTTTCGTGACATATCGATGGAGATTCACGATTGCAACGTGTGCAAAATAGTAAATAACTTCAGTTCCAACTTGAAGCATATTAAAATGTACAATGATACAACACCCGTTATATTAAACGGCGACGTCGAAGCGGCCAGGAAAGTAGGCGCTCCCGTGTCAAGTGAAATTGAAACTGTTGTTACTTTTGACCACAAAACAGTTCCAGCCTCAATCAACAACAAAGCGCCGCAAGAACAAGCGAACTGCAATCTGCCAAGTATCATGAATATACAACATTCAGAAAAGATATGTTATCGGGGACATGATGGCAATTTCGTGTTTTCTGAAAATAAAACAGAAAATAATGTAACGGCGGTGGAAAAAATCACATCAGTGACTACTGTGGGGGTCGATACGGTTGACAATTTAGATAAATTTGAAAATATTACCAATGTGAATGCGTCGATTCAAGAAGTCGCTATTGAAGCGGTGACGCCAAGCAGTGACCAGCAGAATGACGTTAGATCCGACGATATGCTCGACTCTACCGACTCGAAGTCTGCCGCATGCTCAAATGATATGTTGACTGATAACATATCCATTTTGCTGAAGCGCGACGCTCACGGATTTCGGATCGCTTCGCAGAATAAAGAAGCTGAAATACCATTGGCGTCATTTTCATCGTTAACCGAGGTATCATTGTCAGTCGAACAGTTCGCGTCGCCTAATTTTACGTACGGAACACCGCCTCCACAAGGACGACCAGTGCAAGTGCTGCACTCAACAACATCTGTACCAGAGTACCCGTATCCGTCATTGCAGCTGCAATCGGCACAACTTCCGCAAGTGTGCGATAATATGAACTACGTTAATTTGGACATCAGTACGACAAGTTGGATGAAGCAATTAGATATTACATCCAATGAAAATTTCGAACGTGAGTTCAGTGTGAAAAATATTATAGACATTCCACAAGTGGCGGAAGCAAGTGACCTTTTTCTCAACGGACCCGCAGAAGATATGGCTATCGTCTCATCGCAAAACAACGCTCGTTCTTGGGGAATGTTGAGTGAAGCAGTGATCGTCAAGTGTCCGAATGCAGAGTCCGAGGCTTACATCGAAGCACACCTAGACAAATGTCGACGCGCATGCGACGAGGATACGTTGCAGCAAGTAAGTGCGATCTCTACATCGTCTAATCGGGAACATTGTGAAGAACTTCTAGAGAATCTATTGTGCCAATTTAATCACGTTGTGCCCTGGTGTTTAATCAATAGAGTCGGCTTTGACGTATCAAATTCTGCAGGTATCGAGATGCAATCGCCTAAACTTATAACTTATGAATTTTTATCCGAAGGTATTGTTAATATATACAATAGAGAACCTAGCATATCGTGGTACAATAAAGACTCGCAAACAATCGATTATATACGAATCAGGCGCTCAAAGCGAACGAAGGACAAATGGTCGTCATTATTGCAAGAAACTATAAAAGAATCATCGCAAAGCATATTAGATGAATTGCCATTTGCCTTCACGATTGTGTCATGCGGAATAACTCGCACTGCCGCGTTGTTAAAAAAACCAAATCGTTTGTCCGTAGACGCTGTTGCGATGATTCAAAAAATTGTCCAAACGCTACATTTCAACATTTGTTATTGGACCGTAAAGCCGATCAAAATGTTGCGCGACCAGCCGTTTTATGCGAGTCGAAAATATACTGTACTTTGTGTTCGCAATGACGGTTTCTGCGTACTTGTCACACCTAGTTTTTCGGCAAACCTAGGAATACTTAGCCTAGCGCGTAAATCTGACGGCTCTTTATTTTACAACGTAACGTTCAGGTCGCCCGATCGTCATCCAGTGCGGTGCGGTACAATATACGCTAGGCATAATGAAAAGACAATAAAGAAAATATTGTACAAGACACTCCCTTCTTCAAAGCGGAAAGTGGCGGCGCTTGTGGAACAGCAGCAACAAGAAAAATCGTTTCAGGGATGTGACACGTTTACTGCTCCAGAAACGTCGAATTGCGATATGAACAGTGAGCACATTGTATCATTGTTTAATTCTAACCTAAAAGATTTTTATCAAGTAACAAATGCTACACACGAATTAGAAGGTGAAGAAACTCGACAGGCACCGCGAAAATCGTATTTAAATCGAAAACGTAACATACGGATCGCTATAAATTTTGAGTTTTCAAATTACAACGGATCTACTTTCGCGAACGCGGTTGCAAAGCATGAATGTAATGTTTCGAGGATGAGCGAGTGCAACACATTCTTTTTCTAAATTTGTAATTCATATTTGACGCCGCATATTTGACATGTAATACGTACTCGCTGCACAATTGTAAAAAATAAACCACAATAAATATTTTATAACGAATACCTTTATTTCTTTCCCCCCCGCCCCCCTCGCTTCTTTTTTTCAGGTTGCAACATCATCAACAACGTTCCAGAAATGGGACGTATGCACTTGCGCACGTAGAATCAATTGCCTGGCGCCGGGCGGAAAAGGTAGAAGAAACCGAGGATGGTTGATACATGGAGCATGTTGATACATTTAAAATTATTGCAAAATGACAAACGATAAAAATTCATAAAAGAAATATAGTAAATTTGCAAAAACATTGCGGTCGGCTTGTAATAAGTTATTTCAAGCTAACTAATATATTTTCAGAAACAGAAAACATTCTTATTGCTACAATAGTACCCTAATCTTTGTTAAAATATCAATCTTTGAAAAGAACTTGTGAAAAGAATGGGTAAATTGGGTCGGTCTCGGCTTATCGTGGAAAACGGACAAAACGTATCATTCCCAGAGGATTTTGACCTGCTGAACATAACGCAATCGTTAGTTTTTCGTCTAAAATCCGGGGAACGTGTTTTATACTCCGAACATCTATCATCCGATAATCGAATGGCCCGGGAAGCCTTTATGTAAACTTTGAAGCTATTGCAAACTCGTGTATTAACTACATTAGCTGGAGACAGTTTAGATTTCCGATTTGATAGAATTATTTTCGATTTAATAGTTGAAGGTGTTCTCTTTTTATGCAAGATGTGCTGTAAATATACGTCACAGACCACCAGTACCACTTGATTTTTTTGTAAACGCGACATTTTAGGAAAAAATGTTTCAGACAAAAGTTGTATAATTTCAAAGAGGACATATAAAAATATATCATTTTGTTTACAGATGACGCTACTTTCGAGATGTTCACTGATTATTTCTTTAAATGGAAATCCCAATTTTTTATTGTGTCATCTTTTTCTACGAACAAATTTTAACAACTTTCGTTGAAACATTTTTCTATTTGCCTAATATTTTTTTAGATATTTAAGGAAAACTTAATAACTTCTTCAGCTTCACGCTCCCGTATAAATGGCCGTCCTGCGCTCCCGTATAAATGGCCGGCCTACGCTACTATTCGCAGCCTCCTTCCACGTTTTTTTGTAAACGCGACATTTTAGGAAAAAATGTTTCAGACAAAAGTTGTACAATTTCAAAGGGGACATGTAAAAAATATATCATTTTGTTTACAGATGACGTCACTTTCGAGATATTCACTGATCATTATTTTTTTAAATGGAAATTCCAATTTTTTTATTATGTCACTTTTTCTACGAATAAATTTTAACAACTTTCGTGAAACATTTTTCTATTTGCCTAATATTTTTTTAGATATTTAAGGAAAACTTAATAACTTCTTCAGCTTCACGCTCCCCCGTATAAATGGCCGCCCTGCGCTCCCGTATAAATGGCCGGCCTACGCTGCCATCCGCATCACTCTTCCACGTTTTTTTTGTAAACGCGACATTTTAGAAAAAATGTTTCAGACAAAAGTTATACAATTTCAAAGGGGATATGTAAAATATATATCATTTTGTTTACAGATGACGTCACTTTCGAGATATTCACTGATCATTATTTTTCTAAATGGAAATTCCAATTTTTTATTATGTCGTCTTTTTTACGAACAAATTTTAACAACTTTCGTCTGAAACATTTTTCTATTTGCCTAATATTTTTTTAGATATTTAAGGAAAACTTGATAACTTTTCAGCTTCATTGCCGTATAAATGGTCGCTCCTGTGCCCCATATAAAATGGCCGGCCCTACGCTGCCATCCGCATCATTCTTCCACGTTTTTGTAAACGCGACATTTTAGAAAAATGTTTCAGAAAAAAGTTGTAAATTTAAAGGAGACATGTAAATATAATATCATTTTGTTTACAGATGACGTCACTTTCGGAGATATTTCACTGTCATATATTTTTCCTAATTGGAAATTCCAATTTTTTATTTATTCGTCTTTTTCTACGAACAAATTTTTAACAACTTTCGTCTGAAACATTTTTCTATTTGCCCTGAATATTTTTTTAAGATATTTAAGAAAAACTTTTCAATATTTAACTTATAATATCTTGCTAACTATTTGTCGGAAGAAAAAGTGATTAGACTTTTTTATTTCTATTTAATCTCTAGAATAATATGCTAGAAGAGTGCCTTAATTTTTTTTGTTAATTTGACGATATAGAAATTTTAAGGTCGACAATTATAAAAAATTATGGTATTGTAGCAATATATTCTAGGGACCAAATGGAATAAAAAAAGTTTAAATACCACTTTTTCTTCTGACAAATAGTTAGCGATATATCATAAGTTAAATGATGAAAGAGTTTTCCTTAAATATTTAACAAAATATTAGGCAAATAAAAATGTTTCGAATGAAGTTGCTCAAATTAAGTGATAAAATAGATAATATAATAAAAAATTGAGATTTCCATTGAAGATAAGTAACAATCAGNAAGTTGGTCTCTTCCGTCAAAAAATAAATGTAAAACTTTTTTAATTAATTCAATAATATTTTATGTAAATGTTTGCATAAACAAGCAGTATTAATGTTCTATAAGGTTTGCGACTAATGAAAAGATAAATAGGATTTCTGTTTTCAGTTCTGTCGTGAATTTTATATTGTGCAAAATGGCCTTGCAATAATCAAAATCTCTATGCATTGCGTGTTTTTTCCTATGGTTTATTTTTCATATCGATAATTTAGTGCACAAATATTATAGTAGTACTAAAAAATATTTTAGTAACTCAGTTTTTCTTGAAGGAAAATTTTTATATGTAAACCAAATTATATTAATGCATTTTAATAAATTATAAACAATATATACTGTGTTGTTAATTATATATTAAAGCATTAGTATTATTCGATTTAGATGTGAAAGTTTGATTTGAAGTAAATGTGTATTTAAAATAAATCGAAAAATTTTAGAGTGCTAATGTATAACCATTCATGGTGACTTTCAGTTAATATTATTTTTAGCTACACAGTTTCACGAAATTATAAATTGAGTTTTCTGAAAATATAAACAATTTATTATTACAATAAAACTCTATTTACAAAGTGCAGCTGCTTGTGAAGAAAAAAGTGGTATTCAGAACGGTCCGCGAGTGGACATACAGTTTGTGCACTAAGTCATCACTATTTCTCTATCTATTGTTTCTAATTATCTTTCTTTCTATCCTATCAATTTACCTATCTATGTATATCTATGTATCCATTCACCTATCAATCTATTTTTCTATCCATCTATCTGTTTTCTTCCCATATATCCTTTCAATCTATCCTGTTTTATCCACATTTCTTGCAAATGCAAATAGTTAATATTACATTAATTTGTATATTAAAATATATTTTTATACTATAACATGCTGAATTAGTGAAATGCAACATGTTATACTATAAAAACAAACATTTACGTAAAAAAATTGTTGTATTATTAAAAAAGTTTGTCTTTATTTTTTAACAGAAGAGACCACCACCTCCTCGTGGTTTCCGTTGAACGACAATATGTACGTTATCTACTGGTAAAACTAAATAATAAATTTATAATTGAAATTATAAGGTAAATATTCACCTTTACATAGCTCGCGTGAAATTACCTCCGGTTGACCTTGATGTTAACCTTGACCCTTAAGGATATCAAAGTCATAAACTTTTCACGTCGCTCGTTCTTCATTAAAAAATTATTAACAAAAGAAGTTTTATAAATTGAATGTAATCTTTCGACAATATTCTATGTACTTAATGAAAAGAATTTTGAGTAAATTTGTTATAAACGTCAAAGAAACTCCTTGTAATCCTTGCAGTACATATATATGCATGGGGGAGGGGCTCCGCCCCTTCCCCGAACTCCCTCCCCAAAAAACTAACCCTGACCTTTTTTTTTTTTTTTTTTTTTTTTAAGTGGAGTAATGCGTTACGCATACCCGCCACCCCGGGGGAAGTGACGGGTTATGTGGGACTCCCCCCGGGACTAATCGTCCGGGGGGTTTACCCACTAAACCTCCACTGGTTTCCTAACCCTGACCTTTATGAGCGCGCCCCCCCCCCCGTCTGCGTGGGCATGTGGGGGGAACGTACTCGGCCTCGGTGCCCCATGTGGTGCACCTTCATCTGATTAACTGTGGCGCGTTGGGGAACCACCCTACCGGCACGCCACCTCCCACCCAAAGAGGTCGAAATGAGGGCCGGGCCCCCGCCCGGACACCTCACCCCCCTCCCCGAGGAATTTATGGAGACGGTCCTTGATGTAGGCCCGTCTCCCTCCCTCGGGAACTCCTTCTCTTGGGCAGAGAGGGGGGGGTTGGATCCCCCCATCCCGCCCTGCATCGTCTTAAAATGGGAGATCCCACCGGTACCTCCCCTTCCCACTACTCTTTCGCGATAGCAGGTCCCCCATATGTGTTTAACAGTGCAGGGGAGGGAATACAAATTCCCTCCCCCCGCATACACACATGACGTTGGGTGGGAACCCGCTCTCTCCTCCGTGAAAGGGGGGGATTTAGCCCCCTTCGTGTGAGGGAGGGGGGGAATACCCCCCTCGCTCCTAACCCTGTCCTATGGGGGGGGCATATTGCCCCCCCCACGTCTACCTCCCTTCCAGGCCTTGGGGGGGAGATCGGGGATGGATAGCTCAGTCACTATCCTCCCCCTCCCCCCCGCATTGTCATCTGTCGGGGGCTCTTCGCCCCCGACATGCGCGCAGTGGCAGCGGACCTCTTCTTGGGGGAGTACCCCCACCCGCATCCCAGCCGCCATCCCCCTCCTCTGAGGACGACGACGACGACGACGCAGACAGGGAAGCCGGCTCCCTCCGGCCTTTTCTTCCGGGCCGCCTCGGCCCATGGGTGGGATCATCATCCCATTCTTTCTGGCGTTCCGCCTCCTCCTTCCGCGAGATTACCTCCTCGCAGAATTCGGAGAGGGCCTGCCACTTCTCCTCGCTGCCGACAACTTTCCCTATTATTGTCGGCAGCGAGAGATCCCACCCGCCGAGGCCGGCCCGGAGGGCCCGTCGTTGTCCCGCAAACGCGGGGCACTCCTCCAGGGTGTGTGTGGCTGTATCGCGGGCCACATCACACCACTGGCACTTTGGCACAGATTCACGCCCAATTCGGTGCAGGTACCCACCGAAGCACCCATGTCCGGTGAGCACCTGCACCATCCGAAAAGTAAGACGCCTACGGCAGCCATCCATCCACTCCTCGAAGTGTTGACGGATGGCCCCGACGATCAGCTGGTCGAACCTCGCCAGCTGCTGCTTCCATCTTTTCAGCATCGATCGCCGGGCCTGGTGTTTCATCTTCTCGACCGCTTTTTCCCTGTCTTCCGGGGTCCCCCCCCAGGCGGATTTTCTTTGCACGATGATATGTATCATCGTACATCTCCGCCTGGAGGTCAAATGGTGGGACCCCGGCAAGGACGTGCGCCACCATCGCCGTGGTGGTCCGGTATGCGCGCGCAACCCTTTGACACATAAGCCGCCCCATCTGCAAGAGGACACTCCTCTTGCCCCGAGGCGGCCCGTCAAGGTCGCGCGCCCACACGGGGGCCCCGTACAGGGCCATGGACCGGACCACCCCGGCATATAAGCGGCGCTTAACTTCTCCGGGCCCCCCTATATTCGGGAGCATGCGGCCCAAGGCACGCGATGCCCCGGTAATTCGGGGGGCCATGCGATCGAGATGTCCTTTGAAGCACCAGTTGCCGTCCAGGAAGAGACCCAGGTACTTTAGCTCGGTCCCTATCCTGGTCGGCGTCTCACCAATCATAACGTGGGTCGGCGGGGGCCGGCACCGAGGCGCATGAAACCATAGCGCCTCGGTTTTGCCAAGATCCACCCGCAGACCCAGGGCGCGAATCCGTGCCACTAGTCTGTCCGCCGCCACTTCCGCATTGACAAATGCATCCTGCCACTTGGCCCCCGAGGCAACGAGCAATGTGTCGTCTGCATAGCAGACGACGCTCGTGCCCGGGGGCATGGCGGCCCGCAGGATCGAATCGTATCCGAGGTTCCACAATATAGGCCCGAGTACTGAGCCCTGTGGAACCCCGCAATACACCCTCCGCCGGTGTATAACGCCGTCTCTACCTGGATATGTAATCCACCTATCCCGCAGATAATCCCCGATTATTCGGCGGAGATAGAGAGGCACTCCGTGATACTGGAGCGCCTCCCTTATCCGCTCCCAGGGGAGTGTGTTGA
This sequence comes from Harpegnathos saltator, assembly GCF_003227715.2. Lineage (NCBI taxonomy): Eukaryota > Metazoa > Arthropoda > Insecta > Hymenoptera > Formicidae > Harpegnathos > Harpegnathos saltator. Next base: position 95,492 of record NW_020229941.1, read on the forward strand.
ACGCATTGGCGATATCAAACGATATCATCAATGCCACATCCCCCCGGGAGACCCTTCCCTCCACGAGGGAGCGGACACGGTTGATCGCATCAACCGTAGACCGCCCCTCGCGGAACCCGAATTGTTTCTCCGCCAAATCAGGGCCAACACGGGACAGATGCTCAACGAGGCGCTTGGCAATAACTCTCTCCAGGAGTTTGCCCACCTCGTCGAGCAGGCAGATCGGCCTATACGTGGAGGGCTGATCCGCGGGCCGCCCCTCCTTGCGGAGGAGGACCAAAAGGGCCTCCTTCCACTGCCGGGGGAACTTACCTCGGCTCAAGCAGGCATCAAAGAGCCGCCTGAGCCGACAACCGAGTGCGCTTCGGGCCAAGACCCAGACCCTGCCGTGGATCCCATCGGGGCCCGGGGCTGTGTCCCTTAGCCCCGTCCGATCCACAGCACGGCCGAGCTCCTCCTCCGTGACCCCCAGTTCGTCGGACCAATCAATCAGGTCCGACGATTCCGGAGGGCGAGTCCCCTCTCCCGGCACCACCGGGAAAAGGGCATCAATCACGCCCTCCAGAAATTGGGGGTCGAGCATTTCCGTAACTGGGGGCGTCCAGGTGCGGAGTTTATTCAGCACCATTTTATATGGACGCCCCCATGGATCAGCATCTAATGTTGCCAGGAGCTCAGCCCAGGCCTTCGCCTTGGCCCCCTCTATGGCCTTGGTGAGGCCTCGTCGCGCCTCGCGATAAGCCTCACCAAGTGCCGCTGTCGCCGCGGTGTCGGACCCGCCACTTTGTTTGCGGCGGGCGTCGGCGTACCGGTTGCGTACCGTGTTGCACCCAACCCGGAGACTTTCTATCTCCGGGCTCCACCAGTACACCGACCGACGCGGAGGAGCGCGTCCCGCCCGGGGCATCCCCGCATCCGAGATGTCGGCCATGACACCCCGGAGCCATTTCGCTTCCTCCTCCACGTCCCGACATGGTCCCTCTATATTCTGGGACCAAGCTACCGCCACGACAGCCGCCCCAAGCGCGTCTCGGTCTAGGCGCCGAAGCGCCCATCGTGGCGAGCTGCCCTCTGGGCGGGCACGGCGCCGGATCCCGCCCCCGGGCGAGGAGACCACCAACCGGATATACCGGTGGTCAGACAGCGTCTCCTCGTCCAGGACCCCCCATCCGACCACCATGTCGGCGACCGCAGGGGATGCGAACGACACGTCCACATATGATGTCCCCTGCGGCCGCACGCACGTGGGCCCGGAGCCATCGTTTAATAGACGAAGCCCCAGGCCCTCCGCCCAGCTCATCAGTATCGGGCCGCGCACGTTGCCCCCGGGGTCGCCCCACCTTGCCGATCTGGCATTAAAATCCCCGAGGACTAGGATCCCGGGGCCCCGGCGCAAGCTCCGATCTATAAAGCTGCCCAGGGCCCCCAGGTATCCCTCGAACGCGGCCCGTCTCAGCTTTGGGCTGACATAGCAGCTCACCACGGTAAGCTCCCCCCACTTTACCGCCGCCCAGCCGTATCCAACCGCCACGCGGTTGAACGTGAGGCTGGGCGTCATGTTCCTCGCGAAGATCGCCGCGGTGCCGCACCTGCTACGCACCCCATTTTTGGGTACGCAGTATGGCTCCGCGGCGACCACCAGGCCAACCCCCCACCACGCGAGGTTCTGGGCCAAAAGGTCCTGCGCCCCCGCGCAGTGGTTGAGGTTGACCTGCACTATCTTTAGCTCAACGGTGGCGGTCAATGCCGCCATCATTGAGCCTTGGGTTTATGGGGGCCTCCCCCCTTCTCCGCTTGAATAGATCCCCGTGGGGACCTCTTTTCCCCCGCCAGAGCTTCCGGCTTTGGCGGGGGGTTTCTTTGGCTGGGCCCCATCCTTGGGCCCACCCGCCCTTCTCTTTCTCGGCGCTGGGGCGCAGCTCTGCGCCCCTAACCGATGGTTTACCGGCCTCCTCAAATCCACACACAGCGGACATTTTGGGGAGGCCGTGCACGTAACCGCGCGGTGGCCGGGCTGACCGCAGCGATAACAGCGGTCGCTCCGGTCCACCGCGCTTTGGCACCGCTGCCTGGGATGCCCAATCTCCAGGCAGCGGTAACACTGTAGGGCGCGGGTGGCGAGCACTTCGGCTCGCACTATCACCCACCCCACACACAGCTCCCTCCTCTCCGAGACGGCAGCGATCCTCCTCGCCGCCGCCAATGGGACCTGGGCCCAGGCCGTGGAGAGCCCAGCGGGGGGGCGCCGGATTTCCCCGACTCGTATTTCCCCCCCGGGCACCCCCCGGCCCTCGCCAGGGTCTCTATCACCTACTCCTTGGTGATGGCTTCCACCAGACCCGTGACGCGCAACTCCGCGCGCCTCACGGGCCTGGCGACCCTCACACCTGATCCCGCTAATACGGCCTCCATGAGAGGGACCAATTTTTGGGCCCTCTCAGCCCCTCCTACCCCGGGGACTTCTAAGATGAGAGCCCCGGTTACCGCCCTTTTGGGGCGGAGGCCGCTTATCCCCAAGGCCAAGAGATCAATCTCGGCCCTGAGTTTCGTCATGGCCCGCTCCAGTGTCCACTCGCATCCCGCCGGCACTGTCAGCGTAATCGCTGACGCCGGCGGGGCGCGGGGGAGGCGGGTCTTCTGCTCTGCTAATTTGCCCCCCTTTTGGGCCGTCCTCCCCTTGGCCTTACTGACTTTGGGAGGGGGAGCCAGGGGGGCTTTTCTGGCTACTTCCCTTCTTGCCCTCCGTCCAACTACCTCCACCCACGTTCCCCCCCTTCCGCAGGGGGGGGTAACGGAGGCTTCTTGGCTTCTTTGGCGTTGGGGAGGGGATTCTTTAGAGGCTCCTCCATCGTGGCCTTGGCGTCCCCTCCCTTCTTTCTTTTTCTCTTTGGGGCCACAGGCGGCTTCAACGCCACCTGTGCCCCCTCTGCCTTCTGCTTTAGGAGGGAAGTGTTAACCACCCCCCTCTTTATTCCAGGTGGAGCTATGTTCTCCACCCTTACAACTTTGGGGCCCAGGGTCTTCCCTTGCTGGGGTTTGAGCTCCTTCCGGATTGCCTCGAGCTTACTATCGATGAGCACCTCGATCCTTCCCCAAATGTCGAGTGCACTAACCGTTGCTCCCTTTTTCTCCCTATTCTCTTTGGCCAGATCCATGAGGGAAGGGACACTCGCAGCTGGAGCGATGAATTCGCTCACACTTGGAGCTATGAGTGCACTCCCTTTCCCTTTCCCCCTCCCGCCAGCTCTCTTTTTTGGTGGGGGGTTCCTCGGGACAGTGAACGGCTGCTCCCCCGAATCGTCCGTTTCCCTCCTCCTTTTCCTCTCCGCTGACGGGAGGCGGTGACCCTCCTGGATCCTCTCCACCTCCATCCTCACCTCCGTCGTCACATCGGCGCATGTGACGGTCGGATCCCGTTGTTCAATCCTCACCGGCGACATATGTCGTGGTGTAGAGGTGGTCATACCGTTCCTCAGGACCTCCACCGTTTCTTTGAGGGCTTCCACCATCTCCCTCAGCTCCACGACCTCTCGTTGCAGGTCCGCGTTCTGACGACTTAGCTTCGCGTTCTCAATCAGGAGCCCAGCCAGGTCGCCCTTTACTTCCACGCGGCGCTGCAGCTCCTCCACGTCTTCCACCGTCGTCGTCGCCGCGTCCTTGAGGGTTCTAATAAACCCTCCCTTCAAATTGCCCGATTTCTTGGCAACACCCAGAACACTGTCCATCGACCTGTTAACGTCCTCGACCAGGTCCTGAGTGCTTTTCCTCGTCGGGTCCATCTTGGATTCCCTATCTAGGGATCTCTTCTCCCTTTCTGAACCCGCTTTAGAGGAGGAGGAGGAGGAGCTGTTGGGGCCTTTGCTCCCATCGAAGAAGGTTTCAAAACGATTGTTGTCCTCCGTTCCCTCTCTCTCCTTACTCCGTCTTTCCGCCTCCTTCATTCTGGCTTTCATCAGCCTCTTCCTCTCCCGGTCTTTTCCCACACCTATGTACTCGCCAGTGGTGGGTGGTCTACCACGAGGCCGTCGTTCTACCGTCGACATTGTCATCTCTTGCGGGGAGTCCGCGACAATGATGGTATCTGCCTCGTCATCTCCCTCCTCCTTCTCCCTCGGCCCATTATCCTCCAGGTCTTCGAGCATCCCGGCGTCTTGGTACATACTCACGGAGGAGCAACGTGAGCGCAAAGACTGGTGGTCGTCTTCCTCCGCTGTCTCCCCCTCATCTTCCTCCTTTCTGACCCGGGACCTTCTCCTCTTAGAGGAGACAGGTCCAGGTCTCCCCCCCATACACTCGGCCTCGCGTGCTAGGGTCCCCGTAGGGTCCTGCGGGCCGGTGTCAACCCCTTCCCCCCTGTGCACGGTCTCGCGTGCTAGGGACCCCTCAGGGTCCTGCGAGCCGGCGTCTAAAAATCTTCCCGGTGCAATAGGGTCTCTATTAGACCCCTGGGAAGGTAATGGGCTGGGAAGGTCCAAAAGTGAGGAGATTTTCTCACCAGTTTTTCCTTTGATTACTTTTTCCATTTTGTCTTTCTCTCCCTAAGCTCGTCTTCAGATGCGTCAGAGTCAGAGTGACTCTGTATGTGTGTGTGTGTGTGTGAGTGTGTATGTGTATGTGTACCTGTATGTGTGCGTACGTGTGTGTGTACATGTGTATATGCTTGCGCGTGTGTGTGTGGTGAGATGCGCACCATGAACAGCCCTCACTGGGGTGTCCCCTCCGCCAGAGACCAAGATCTCTAGCAGAGTGGCCACCCTATCTCATCGAGCCGTCCATCGTGCGCACGTGTGTATGTTTACGTGTATATGTGTGTGTGTGTGTGTGTAGGGGAGAGAAAGAGAAAGAATAAAAGAAGAGAAAAAGAAGAAAGAATAGAAGGAGGGTAGTATGAAACGGAAGAAGAAAGCGGGAGAGAAAAAATCGCCCGTGCCGGGTGCGAGTCCACCTTCCAAAGTGTCGTTCCACCGAAGCCTGCAGTCGCCCAGAGATTGCCAGTGGCCCCGGCGATGCCCCCTGTTAGATGCTGCATGGTCCCATCCGATCACCAATCGGCACTACAACATCACCGGGATTTTCGCGGCATGGTCGGGCAGCTAGGTCAGGCTGGTTGGGCCGACCCGGGCCCGTGTACTATACCGCAGCCAGGGGATCTCCATAACCCCTGTTTTAACCACTGTACCCTCTGGCGCTCCCCGAGCGTCCACACTACGGTTTCACTTCACTTCTTTCGGAGGACTCACCTTACAACACGGACTTGGCCCCAAGAGAGGGACCTCCACACCCCCCACAGAGCCCGCCCCTGAACCCAGGGGACAGGATCCCATCCCACCTCCGCCCGCCGACGGATGTTGTTCCCTCCGAGAGCGTCCTATGATGGATGGCCCTCGCTAGGAAGTCCTCTTCACCAGAGATCGAGATCTCTAGCTAAGTGGACAACCCCAGCTCATCGGGCCATCCATCATCTATCTATGGGTGTACTTAGTCCAGCCGGGTCACCCTCACCGGGACATCCGAGCGACCAAAGTCGTCCAGATGGCCCGAGGAAGGATCCCCGACCTTCAAGCCCCCTCGCCACGACAAGGCGACACCCAGAGGGGGAACCCTGACCTAACTTAACTTAGCCTATCTATTGAAATATGGTAAATTATACATTCTTATGTTGTTTTTCCTTTAGGTTAGATTAGGATTAGTTTTTTAGGGGAGGGGGTGCAGCGGAGCCCCTCCCCCCGCGCGTATACTTTTTTCTTTTACGAACTTTTCACATAATTACTTCTATATCCAATAAATCTGTTGCACTTATGTAACTTCTTTGCATAACTTTTTAACAAACAATGAGCAACGGCTAATATATAACATAACAATAGTAAGAAGATTAAAAGACAGGTCTTTGGCATACTTATATGGCAGTCTTATCTGATTCCAGATCATCATTATAAAACTAGCTACCGCTGTTACTTCTCACGTCCAATGGAGTTATAAAAATTGGAATTATAAAAATGTCAAGGTTCATACTCTATAAACACATATCTTCTATTATACATTATCTTACATATGTATCATATATGTATCATATATGATACATATGTACATATATGTATCATATATGTACATTGTATCATACATACACACACTGCATGTGTGTATATATGATACAAGATATGTATATGTATAATAAGTTAAATAAATATGTATAAAGTTTGAAATCTTTATCACTGTTTTTCTCAGAAGTTATTACTTCTATAGTAAAAATGCATAAAACATAAAATCTATATTTTGAAGAAACTTATAATTTTTACTTGAAACATTTTTTAAAATTTCTAGTATTTGATAAAATAATTGACAAAAATGTTAATTTTTAATTTTTGTTAATAATTTTTTAATGAAGAACGAGCAACGGGAAAAGTTTATGACTTTGACATCCTTAAGGGTCAAGGTTAACATCAAGGTCAACCGGAGGTCATTTCACGCGGGCTGTGTAAAGGTGAATATTTACCGAATATTTTTTACAAAATAAATGACATTTAATTTAAATTTTAATTTCAATTTATTAGCATAAATAAGTTATGCTGTTATATACATTAATAACAAATCATTTTTTAAAAGACGTATACTAGGTGCGCAACTAAGTTTCCGGGTTTTTTTGATTAATGAAAAATGGAAAAAAAGAAATACAAAAAATGGTTTATTCAAAATATCGTCCCTCGCTAGCTACACATTTTTGCCATCTCTCTGGCAATATCGCGACGATAAAACGACGCGTCTTTGAACCGAAACCATTCATCCAACCAATTTTGCACTTCTTCGAAATTGGCCAAATATTGCCCAGCCAAGCCATACGCCATCGACCGGAACAAGTGATAATCGGAAGGGGTCAGGTCTGGCGAATACGGCGGGTGCGGTAGCAGATCTCATTTCAGCGTTTTGATGGTTTTCTCGACGATGGAAGTGCGATGGCAAGGAGCGGAGCTGCAATATTACTCGTTCGTGTCTCATGTCCCATTCTGGTCGTTTCTCGAGCAATGCATGGTTCAAATTGATCAGATGTTGTCGGTAACGATGCCCATTGACAGTTTCGCCCGATTTCAGCAGCTCATAGTACGCGACTCCTTTCTGGTCCCACCAAACGCAGAGCATTGTCTTCTTTTCGAAGCGATTTGGCCGTGCCGTCGATGTTGATGCTTCGCCAGGTGAAAGCCACGATTTTTTGCGTTTGGGATTCTCGAAATATATCCACTTTTGATCGTCAGTAACAATTCGATGCAGGAAACTCTTTCTTTCATGCCGCAAAAGCAAAATTTCGGAAGTGGCTCTTCGATTTTCCATCTGTCTCTCAGTCAACTCATGCAGCACCCATTTTCCTTCCGTTTGAATTTTTACCATGGCATATAAATGTTTGGAAATACCTTGGCGAGACATGTTTAATGCCTCCGCAAGTTGATCTTGTGTTTGCGTATCATATTCATCCAATAACGCTTGCAGATCGGCGTCCTCAATTGTTTTTGGTCTTCCGGAGCACTCCTTGTCCTCAGTGTCGAAATCGCCACTTCTGAAGCGTTTAAACCAATCTTCATAGGTAGTTTTCGATAGTGCATGTTCGCCGTAGGCCTCCTCAAGCAAACGACGTGCTTCAGCTGCACTTTTTTTCAAGTTAAAGCAGAAAAGCAAAGCTTCCTGCAAATTCCTGTTTATTTGGAACAAAACTCGACATCTTCGTTATTAGAAAAAATATTTTTGCGTTGCGATATGTGTTGGTATTGCGACTGGTTATTGTTAACAGATATCCAAGCTATAAAAAAACACAACTTCAGACATGTGTGTCGACTACATGTTTCGTTAGCGCCATCCATATGTGAAACCGGGAAACTTAGTTGCGCACCTAGTATATTGGCCAAGAGTGGATTTCTATTAATCCTTTATCTCTCATTATAATTCTTTCTCTTTTTTATTTGTGCAATAATGCTAAATATTCTTTATATATTGGGGACTTGAATAAGTTCTTGCTATTTTTTCGTGAAAATGAATGCTTTATTTAAAAAAAATTAGTAAAGAACATGTCATTGAAAATATTGTCTATCGCTAGCCACTACTTTCTCCCATCTTTCTGGCAGCATACGAATACCATATCGAAAGAACGACTCATCTTTTGAGGTTATCCACGAATCGACCCATTTCTTGGCATCTTCATAAGAATAGAAATGCTGCTCAGCCAAGCTATGAGTCATCGATCGGAACAAGTGATAATCGGAAGGAGCAATGTCCGGTAAATACGGCGGGTGAAGTAGAACTTCCCATTTGAGCGTTTCCAAGTAGGTTTTGACCGGTTTTGCAACATGTGGCCGAGAGTTGTCATGCTGCAAAATTACTTTGTCGTGTCTCTCCTCGTATTGCAGCCATTTTTTCCTCAATGCTCGGCTCAAACGCATCAATTGTAGTCGATAGCGATCTCCCGTGATGGTTTCGTTGGGTTTGAGGAGCTCATAATATACTACACCTAGCTGATCCCACCAAATACAGAGCATGAGCTTGGAACCATGGATATTCGGCTTTGCCGTCGATGTTGATGCATGGCCGGGCTTACCCCACTATTTTCTACACTTCGGATTATCGTAGTGTATCCACTATTCATCGCCAATCACGATACAATGCAAAAAACCTTTCCTTTTCTGCCGTTGGAGCAGCTGTTTACATGTGAAAAAACGCCGTTCGACGTCTCTCGGCTTCTATTCGTACGGCACCTAATTTCCTTGCTTTTGAATCATTCCTAATGCTTTTAAACGTTTGGCAACTGTTGTGTGATCAACTCCTAATGATTCTGCAAGTTCAATTTGCGGCTGACATGGGTCTTCATTGAGTAATGCTTCCAATTCTTCGTCTTCAAACTTTTTCGGTGCGCCAGAGCGTTCTTTATCTTCAACATCAAAATTATTATTTTTAAAACGTCTAAACCAATTATCTCTGCATGTTGTTTCCGACAGAGCATGGTCGCCGTAAGTCTCCATAAGAATTCTATGTGCTTCAGCTGCAGATTTTTTTTGACAAAAGTAATGCAGTAAAATTCCCCGCAAATACTCTTTTTTTGGCACGAAATCCGACATGTTTAATGCTATGAAAAAATATGTTGTTTACGCTTCGACGGAATAACATATACTGTCACTTCGAGCCTAATGGTGGAATTTCACGATGAAGTTAGCTATAGTATTGCCCGATGCAAAAAGGCTAAGATAACACCATCTGTCGGGAAACAGAGAGAACTTAATCAAGTCCCTAATACATATACACTATATGTATGTCATTCATTTTTATATATATTTCATATATATGTCATATTTCATTATCATATACAGTGCTGGACAAAATAAATCATACACCTTTCAACTATTTGAATTTGTTAGTGTAACTATTCTTACAACAAGCAAATAGATTATGAGATACAGGAAAATCAAAGCATTTTAAAGTATTTAAATAAAGGAAATGTGAAATAATAAAAATTGTGCTCAATTTGTTTGCAAATAATTTATTACTCAATATTGGTGCGTTGTGCCCTGGACAAAATAAATCATACACTTATAGAAAAAAGTAGTCACGAACAAAGAACATTAATTCTAATGGTGCTTAGTACTTGGTGTTGCCGCCTTTAGTTTTTAATACTGCTTCCAGTCGGCAAGGCATACTCTCGACTAATTTTTTCATATATTCAGGATCAATATCCTCCCAAGCTTTTTGGAGTGCTGCATAGTACGATGTCTTGTCAGTTACGATCGTTTTATCCACGTTCCTATCTAAATAAGTCCACAGATTTTCAATGGGGTTTAAGTCTGGTGATTGTGACGGCCATTCGAGCAGTTTTACTTTATTAGATTTAAAAAAGGCAATATTTTTTTCGCTTTATGCTTCGGGTCATTATCTTGCTGGAAGATAAAGTTAGTTTCTAAATCTAATTTCAAAAGAGATTCTTCCAAATTCTCGCACAATATATCAATATATTTTTCTGCCGTCATAATGCCTTCAATTCGAGCTAAATTACCGATACTAGACCATGCAAAGCATCCCCATACCATGATATTACCGCCTCCATGTTTTACAGTTTTCTGAACATTTATTTCTTTGAGACCTTCACCAGATTTTCGCCATACTCTAGACCGTCGTTTTTGTCTGAATAACTCAAACTTGCTCTCATCAGACCACAATACTGTTTTCCAAAAACTTAGAAGCATATTCGCGTACTTCTTGGCTCGAATCGCTTTTTCTTATTTATTTTATTGATGAAAGAACGTTTTGACGCGAACACACTTTTTAGTCCAGATTCCCTAAGTCTACGACGCACAGTTCTACTGCTGACAGTCAGGTTCATCGATTCCACAATGTTTCGCGATGATAGCTTCGGATTTTGTTTTAGCATTCGAACGATTCTGGTGTCATCACGAAAAGTTGTAGCCCGTTTTCGACCTTTCCCGGAATAGTTTGCCACAATCCGATGTGTTTCATATTTTTTCCAGATGTGCTGCACTGCTCCGACAGAAATCGCGTATTTATTAGCAATTTTTCTAAGAGAATTACCATTCTGTCGGTCGCGAATGACTAAATTTCGGATATCAAGAGAAATTTGCTTCTGTGACATTGTTCTTAGTTGTCACAATTATTACTGCTTCACCGAACACATAAATTCTAGTCGTATATATCAGGTGTAGTAAAAAGAAATCCATTATTTTTGCATGAAATTGAAGGCTCTAATTACCATAGTTAGAATGATCCGATTTAGGTCAAATATGCGCCGTTTTGTTCGATAACTTGTTGCCATTTTGAAGGTAATTTCATTATGCCTCTCTCATAGAAGCCCTCGTCCCTATTGGCAAAAAATTGAGACAGTCGATTTTCACAAGCCTCTCTTGAAACGAATTTTTCACCAGCAAAATTGTTCGCCATGGACAGGAACAAATGGTAATCACTTGGTGCCAGGTCTGGACTATAAGGTGGATGCATAAGAACCTCCCAACCAAGCTCCCGGAGCTCCTGGCGAGTCACTATCGATGTGTGTGGCCTGGCGTTGTCCTGATGGAACACAATTCCTCTCCTATTGGCCAAAGCTGGCCGCTTCTGGGCGATTGCTTCCTTCAGACGGTCCAATTGTTGACAGTACAGTTCCGAGTTAAGAGTTTTGCCGTAGGGGAGCAGCCCATAGTAGATAATTCCCTGCCAATCCCATCAAACACACAGCAAAACCTTCCTGGCCGTCAATCCTGGCTTGACCACCGTTTCTGCCGGCTCACCGCGATTCGACCACGACCGTTTTCGCTTGACGTTGTCTTAAGTGATCCACTTTTCATCACCAGTGACCAACCGCTTCAAAAATGGGTCGATTTTGTTGCGATTCAGCAGCGATTCGCAGATGGAAATTTGGTCCATGAGGTTTTTTTTCGTTAACTCGTGTGGCACTCATATATCGAGCTTCTTTTTGTATCCAGCCTTATTCAAATGGTTCCAAACGGTATTTTGTGCAACCTTTAATTCTTGGGCAATCGAAACAGTGCTTACATGACGGTCGGACTCGACAATGTCCATGATTTTATCAATATTTTCGACAATTGACCTTCCAGTGCGTGGTGCATCTTTGACATCGAAATTACCGGAATGGAATCAACGAAACCAAAATTGCGCGTGATTGGCTGTTACAGTATCAGGACCATAAACACTATTCACATTTTCAGCCGCCTGGCTTGCGTTTTTGCCTTTATCGAAGAAAAACTGTAAAATATAACGTATTTTCTCTTTACTAGTGTCCATCTTTGACGCGCGCTCAAACAAAACTGAGTCAACTAATCACAAAACTGTCAAAAAAGTTTTTTTAGTACGAAATCTCATCTTTCTAACGCCATCTAGTGGAACCCGATCGGACTTGTACAACGCGAGATACAGATAACTAAAGCCATCTATTGGAAAAATAATAGATTTCTTTTTACTATATCTGATACAATGTAAACAAACAGTAGAATGACAAACAATAGCAGAACGATAAAATGTAAATATTGACAGTTCCCTACGTTATATCATTTAGGTGTATGATTTATTTTGTCCAGAGTACAATGTACCAATATTGAGTAATAAATAATTTGCAAACAAATTGAGCACAATTTTTATTATTTCACATTTCCTTTATTTAAATACTTTACAATACTTTGATTTTCCTGTATCTTATAATCTATTTGCTTGTTGTAAGAATAGTTACACTAACAAATTCAAATAGTTGAAAGGTGTATGATTTATTTTGTCCAGCACTGTATATCATTATACAGGGTCATCGAAAAATATTGGACTCCCCTAATATCTTCAGTTAGAATGCATTTTGGAGAAAATGTCCAATAGCAAAGTTGTAGGGTTTCAAGCGAGGAATAAGATTATGACCTCGACTTTGACCTTGACCATGTCCTTCAAGATCATTTCAAGGTCAACCCTATTTTTTTAAATAGAAACTCCAACATTTTATTGCATATTCTTATAGCTTATCTCGAAAGCTTTCCAAAACACTATAATAAAACATTATTTCATTAAGTACTTTTTGAGTTATAAAGGTTTGAAGTTAACAATTTTTTGACACAAAATATAAAATGTCTTGTAAAATATTATTTAGTTTTCAGTAATCATAACCTTAATACTTTTGTGCGCGAAATAATGAGACCAATTAATTGGTTTAAAGAAAATACATTAATCGAAAAGTATCGGCTCCCCTTAATATTTTCTGTAAGAATGCATTTTGGAAAAATGTCCAATAACAAAGTTGTACGGCTTCAAACGGTTATGCTAGTAGGCATGACCGAAAACTGCCCGAAGGTGATCACGAAAAGCTACTCGAATGCGTAATGTCCGAAGGCGTTAGCGGGAATCTGCCCGAAAGCGTTGGCGGGGCCGATCTTTATTGTCTCACTCTCGCAGGCACCAATGGTAATACAAGCTCTTGAGCAAACGATGCGGATCACTGATTTGAATCTTTGATGCAGTGCTGTCTTCTTCTTAGCGAGCAGCAGTCACTTCGTGGACGAAAACGAACAGCCCCAAAAATTGTTTCTGTAACAAAAGAAGCCATTGCGCTTCAATTGATTGTCCCAAACATCTTCATTTTGTTTCCAATAGCCCAGAATTTTTTCATAAATATTAATTGATCTATTAGATTTTCAGTTGCTCAACGAGCTTTTTGCTAGTGCTGGTTGAAGTAAACAAATCGAAAGTTGGACCAACATTTAATAATTAGTATTTTTCTCTACTTAATTATTTAGATCAATTTCCTATCACTTACCTGATTAATTCTTCTTTGCTCTAATTAAGAATGGCGGAGCTTTCTGAAAGAGATCGAATAACACTGTTAATGATGCGAGGATGGGGAGATCAACAAAGAGGGTATAAAACAGTAACGCGATTATTTAAAGAAAATTTTCGGAATGAAAATAATAGGATCTCCAAAAGTACTGTAATCCGTACTATTCAACGTTTCGAGGACATTGGTAGCGTTAAAAGCCGCCCAAGATCTGGTAGACGTAAAACAGCAACAAATAATGATAAGGCATTAGATGTTTTACAGTCTTTCGTTGAACCACATTTCCGTTGTTCCACATTTCTATCAATCGCGTTGCACAAGAACACGAAATCGGTCATGCCGATCTGTCAGTAAAATTCTGAAATTGAATAAATGGCATCCATACAAACTCCATTTGGTCCAAGAGTTATCCGAAGACGATTTTGATAGACGCATCGAATTTTGTGATCTTATGATGGAGATGATTGTCGACGATCCTCTATTACTTAATAATATTGTTTTCTCTGATGAGGCAACATTTGAACTGACTGAAAATGTAAATAGACACAATTGTAGATACTGGAGTGACGTTAATCCTCACTGGAAAAGAGACAATCATACCCAATATCTACAAAAAGTTAACGTATGGGCTGGTATTCTTAATGGTAGACCAGTTGGCCCTTTCTTCATTGAAGGCAATTTGACAGCACAAGTATACATAGTTATGTTTCGTGAACAAATTGTTCCAGCTATTCGAGATATAGCTGGTGGAAATATGGATAAAATTTATTTCCAACAGGATGGAGCTCCACCTCATTATGGTGTCATTGTCCGTCAATATTTGAATGAGGTCTTTCAGGACAGGTGGATAGGGCGAAGGGGTCATATTGAGTGGCCACCTCGGTCTCCGGACTTGACCCCACTTGACTTTTTTTTGTTGGGTTACTTGAAAAGTAAAGTTTATGCCACCAAGCCTCAAGATTTAGATGATTTAAGAGGGAGAATAACTCGAGAGATAGAACTAATACCGCCGGAAATGTTCCGGAATGCGGTTTCAGCTGTTTATAACAGATTGACACATTGCCAGGCTGTTGAAGGGCAACAATTTGAACATTTGTTGTGAATTATTTGGTACAATTGAATATTTTGCCCAAGCTGACCAATTGGAATGAAATTCGCCTTAACTGGTCGGAATCACACACCACTCTTGCCTTAACCGGCCAGAATTACACATCACTCTTGCCTTAACTGGTCGGAATCACACACTACTCTTGCCTTAACTGATCGGAATCATACACTACTCTTGCCTTAAGGCAGGATACCACCTTTGACTGCGATTTTGGAGGCGTTTTTCATGAATTTTTTTTCGCATACAAAGAATGCGCAGAAACAAAATCGGTTTTAGTCATTCATTAATGTAACTTTAATCTGTAATTACACATTTTTTGAAACTGTAAAAGTCAAAAATAATCTCTTGTAGGAGGCGCCAAAATATATTCCTTTGGAGGAACACCGTTAGACGGCATGTCAAATTCCGCTCTGTACGTGGCTCCTAGAAAAAAAACCAAAGAATGTTCCTATTAACAACAATAATTTTTAATGCTGTACGTAGGGATTTTACGAAATTTCGATTTTTAAGAAAATGGCGGTCATTTTAACAAAAAGGTCAATTTTTTAGAGTAAAAAAGTATATAAAATTGTGCACCAAAAAAAAAATAACAACGCTACAGCAAAAGTCCTATGTACATCATTAGATTATACCACGGAAAAGAATTGTACAAAGTTTCAAGTCAATCCGCTGAAAATAGTGAAAGTAATCTGACACGCCGATTTGAAAAACATCGTTTCGAGAAAAACACGTTTAAAGTTTTATATAGATATAACTAGTAAATATTTTCAACTAACCGTCAATCTGCAATGCCTGCGCCATACAATACTCCTTCAGCATCTATATCCTCTTCATTGGTAAGCTTGCGAGCAGAAATACCACTTCTTCTAGCCTCTCGAACAGCTTCAGTCATCGAATCTTCTGCTTTCTGAATGCGATAATTATCGGCTTGTACACAAAAAGTATAGCAACTTTGACTTATAGGCAGGTTCAAAATTTGCATAATGTCCATAATGCTGTGTAACCCATCGTTAAAATTACATACTGCAATATCAGCAGCAATGTCAATGATTTTTTTGCCACTGGACATAGATTTAGGAGCGAGAGCCCACAGAACAGAATTGAAGCACTCGTTGCTGTTCTGCGTAAACCCACCCAAGCACCGAGATAATAGTTCATCGCGGCTCAATTCTTCATAAATGGGTCTAACAGCATTGAAAACTTCATCTTTCATTGCTGGTTTGTGTTGATAGTTGTCGAGTTCGTTGCGAGCTTTAGCCTGTTTCCATGAGCACCAGAAATTTTCGCCATCTGGACATCTATTGTGTTGCGGGTTGTCGTCCGTAGAAATCTTATGATAAACCGTGGCCCATATTTCTTTCTTCATGTTTACAATTGAATCATGATTCCTGCGTATTGCTAGACCAAAATATAGTGATAGATCGTCAATTAATTTTCCAGTTAGCTTGCCTCTGCTACCAATACCTCGTACATTTTTTTTAAATTCCGAAGTCGCGTTCCCATCCTTTTTTGAACGTGGTCGATACATTCTTTTTTCTTAACGTCCAAATTTTCATATGGTTTCGAGTCTAAAATACCTTTATATGTTTTACTGTCTCCATCCCCTATGTAGTGACTATATTTCAAATTATGGAGTTCGTCTGATCGTTGAAACATTTCAATAATTGCGTCAACCTCCATTTTTCCAGCCGATCCCTCGTGATTTTTTTGACAGCTATCTTCGTGTGTCGCAGCCCATTCTTCGTATTCTACCGTTCCTTCTTTTCGTTTCCAGTAATTGCATTGATTACATATTTTCGACTTTACATTAACATCAATGACTTTCCCGGTGCACCATCCTATCAATGACGTAACGCCTAATAAAGACGAGAATCCCCTCTTCTTCCACGTACTGTCGTCTGAAACTACTATCCCTTCTGTAAGTCCCTTCTGTACTGGAATTCTTTCTCTTTAGCAGCTGCGTTCTTCATTGATTTCTCTCGTACGGTTGCGGTAGCAATAGAAATAGTCGAAACGATTTTGTCATAAAATGACTGGAATACTGGATGTGGTAGACACATGAATGAACAGAATTTTTTAATTCCATTTACACCAACACCGAGCAATCGCATAACAAAAACTATACAACGATTTATATCATATGCATGATTATTTATGACGGGACACGACTTTATATATTTCGGTGAGCATTGTTCACAAAGAATTGCAATTTTGAAACCCAGTCCTCGAATACTTGCTTCTTGAAACTTTATGGGAGATTTACACACTTTGCACACTAGAAATTCAGACATTGCTGCAAAAACAGTCACAAAATCGATGAAACGATAATCAATAGTTGCGTCCACATTGATATGATATTCATCTTCACTCTGTTTCAGTTTCTTTACCGATGTACTGACACTTTCACTTTCTTCTTCTAACACGTATCGATTCTGCGGCTTCTTTTTGCTGTTTCTCGGTTTCGAGGCACGCCTATTTTCTGCTTTTGTCTCTTTTCTCTCCTCTACTTTTGTCTTCCCCATGATGAACAATGCATAAACATTCGAAAGAAATACGTGAAAGACGTTACACAACCAAGCAACACGTGAATGATGTTTACACGACCAATTCGTTATGAACTATATAAAATATAGAAGTATCTATGTTATATTATAGTGAAAATCCTAACTAGCTACATCTACTACTGTCACTATTTCACTATTTGGAACTAGAAGGGCCCGTAATGTGGTCGGTAAATTGTATATGAGACAGACAGTGTGCGCGCGCTCGGCAGCCCGAGAAACGCGCCGAGAGCGCTCTGCTCCAAACCGGTTTTTACACAAGAAAAAGGTTTCGGCCACCTTTCTAATGAATGAATTTCGATTCTATACACTTGAAAGAGTACTTTAAGAACAAAAAAAATTTTCAATTTTTTTAAAGTGCAAAGGTGGTATCCTGCCTTAACTGGCCGGAATCACACACCACTTTACAAATTGTTAACTTCAAATCTTTATAACTCAAAAAGTACTCAATGAAAAAATGTTTTATTATGTTTTGGAAAGCTCTCAAGATAAGCTATAAGAATATGCAATAAAATGTTGGGGATTCCATTTAAAAAAATAAGGTTGACCTTGAAATGACCTTGAAGGACATGGACAAGGTCAAAGTCAAGGTCATCATCTTACTCCCCGCTTGAAACCATATAACTTTGCTATTGAACGTTTTCTCCAAAATGCATTCTAACTGAAGATATTAGGGGAGTCCGATGCTTTTCGATGATCCTGTATATGTCATATAATTAATATATCAAGCTGCAAGAACGCGAGAAGAGAGGAAGAACCAGCGAATGAGCGAAAGAGAGAAAGAGCGAGGCATAGGAGTAGCAAGAAAAATTCCGCGGCTCACATAGTCCTCAAGCTAGACGAGTGAGAAAGAGACAGTAGATAATACGTCGGTGCTCGTCTAGTCCCCCACGCGTTACCTCGCACCGCCTCGGGCTGCCGTTCGCCGTCGCCTACGTAATGCTGCTCAAAGTTTGCATCGCTGGCCGAGCTTGGACTCTGGCTCTCGCCGACGAAAGCCTGTCCGCGTCCTTGAGGCACTTCTTGACAAGATATGTCAGAGAGGGGATCTTCCCCCCAGCGTGGAAAAGCGAGGTTGGTTCTCCTTCCCAGCAGCCCTTCGGCCCATAGGCCGATATACGTGCTGGACAAGATGGTGAAACTTTCCGAAATGATTACCGCTGATCGCCTCTTCCAGCATCTGTCCACGGAAGGTCCGGACCTTCACGGTCACCAGTACGAATTCCGCGCAGATTCATCCTGGACACAATTCATCGCGTCCAGTAGTTGACCCACGAGGCCGTGGAGCTCAGGGGGGGGGGTATTGTTGGCGGTGTTGTTTGACATAACAAATACCTTCAACACTATCCCCTTGGCGGAGGTTGGGCGGGCCTTGGGATATCATGGAGTACCCCGTCTACCTTTGCCGTGTATTGACGGACTATTTCGAGGACAGGAACCTCGCCTATACCATCAGAGGCGGGGTCCAAGGCCGAAGAGTCATGCACTGCGGAGTCTCGCAGGGATCGGTGCTCGACTGCCTGCAATAGGACTTCACGTATGATCGAGTGCTTCGTACTGCCTTCTCTCTCGGCTGTCACGTCGTTTGCTACGCAGACGACACGTGATAGTGATAGTCGGGGACCGGAGTTGTGGAAAAGCCCGAGTAGGTAAATATTTAGAAATATACAGTCAGTTCCGATTTTAATGAAACTAGGCTCATTCGACGCGTTTTTGCACGAGAAACAACTTTTTCCTGTGGCAAAATCGTCGCTCAGTTTCGCGAAGCGAGATATGAAGCGTTAAAGCAGATCATAATTCAGGTTAAGAAAGCTGTTATATCGATGAACTTTGGCGACATAAACATGCCTCGTAACTAATTCCAAGTGTTCCATGACCTTCATGTTGACATATCTAAATCGGTTTGTGATATCATTGCTCTATAATACATTCGTGCGTGTATTCGTGCATTATTCCCGCCAATAATAGCAATTTCTTAACACGACATAAACATGCCTCGTAACTAACATAAACTTCTCGAGTAATATGCAAAAAGTTTTAGTCCGTGCTCACTGTTCGTTAAAAAGTTATTAACAAATGAAGTTAGTGATAAGAGTTGCACCGAGCATGTGTACACACGCACACGCACACACACACACACATGCACACACACATACACACCGAAGGGGGCGTGCGGGGGGCCGAAGGCCTCGAGGGTCAATAGGTGCAACTCGCTTCATGTGAAAAGTTGCAATAAGTCGCAAACTCACATGTGAAGCGAGTTTCACCCGTTAACCCTCGAGGGGGGGTGCGGGTGGAGGGGCCGAAGGGCCCCCCGCACGCTCCCTTCGGTGTGTGTGTGCGTGTGCGTGTGTATACATGCTCGGTGCAAACTCTTATTACTAACTTCATTTGTTAATAACTTTTTAACGAACAGTGAGCACGGACTAAAACTTTTTGCATATTACTCGGGAAGTTTATGTTAGTTATGAGGCATGTTTATGTCACCAAAGCTCGTCGATATAACAGCTTTCCTAACCTGAATTATGATCTGCTTTAATCCCTTCACATCTCGCTTCGCGGAACTGAGCGACGATTTTGCCACAGGAAAAAGTTGTTTCTCAAAAACGCGTCGAATAAGCCTAGTCTCATTAAAATCGTAGCTGACTGTGTACTTCTAAATATTTACCGCCCGAATATTAGGCAAGGTTGCTCTGGTGAGCATAATGAGCTCCATCCGGAGTTTGAATTTTAGGTCTAGAGCAGTCGCCCGGCAAGCGAAAGACCCGGGTTCGATTCCCGGTCTAGCGACTACCGCGCTCTCGATATTTTTCTCTCCTCGGAACGAAAATAAGATGCAGGTCCCGAACGCACGGCGTCCCGTCGCCACCTAGTACGCCTTCCTTCTTTCATGGTTATAGAGTGGCGCCTCACAAGACCGTGGCTTTATTTTTCCATGACAGAAGTCACGGAGCGCCACCCAGAATCTGGATAATGGTGGATAATGTCCGCGTCCATATCAGGCCCCAAATGAAATATCTAGATCTGATGTTGAACTGCTGGGATTTTGGGCCATATTTTGCACGGCTGGCTCCCCAGATACGGAAAGTGGAGCTAGCGTTAGCCAGCCTCATGAACAACCTGGGGGGTCTGGGATGGCATGTTCGCCGCCTGTATATCGGAGTGATGGTGTTGGTCGCCTTTTACGAAGTGCCCATTTGGACACCCCAGCTGATGGCCACCGACCGCTATATTCGCCTGATGTGTTAGGCAATGCGTTGGTGGTCATAAGAGCGACTCACAACTATCGCACCACCTCGTACATGGCGGCGACAACCCTGGCCGGTCTCTCCCACAGGAGCTCCTAGCATATGAGCGTCATGTTGTTTACTAGCGCATCAAGGAGCTCCGTGGGGAGGGAGAGGTAATGACGGCCAGGGATATAGTGGCCCTGCGTTCTCAGGTCAGAGCCCAGGTAATCGAACGGTGGTCAGACATTTTATCCGACTCCCATGTACCCGGGCTCTGAACGGCCGAGGTTGTCCAGCCCTGTCTCGTCGAGTGAGCGAAGAGGCGCGGACGCAGACTTACTTTCCACCTGGTGCAGGTACTAACAGGTGTAACTTGGGTGTTTTAGCCAGCACCGCATCCGAAAGGAGCTCACAGCAAAGTGCCACCACTGCCCAGTGGAGCTGAAGGACACGGCACAGCATACGCTGGAGAGATGCTCTGCATGGATCCAGCAGCACCATATCCTCGCTCGGACAGTTCGTGGCGTGGAACCAAACCTCTCTTCCGGCCATTTTCAGGGCCATGCTCGGAAGGGATGAGGTCTGGATAGATGTATATAATACACGACGGGGGACGTCGTGTCCCGCAAAGAGACCGCCGTCCTCGTTGAGTTCGACGAAATAGACAGCGCTCCACATAGGACGACGACCCTGAGGTTGCGCCAGACGAGGCGCCTCTGATTCCCCCCCCCCCGAAGGCGTCCTCGTCCCCCCAGGGCTCGTCTCTGTCCGCCGATGGGAGGGACACCGGCCGCCCGCCGTAGGAAAAGGAGCGGGATTACCCATCCTCCCCTGTGTATATGTGTCCAATATAGTTTTACTTTTTTCAATTAATCAACATTTTCAATTAATCAACTTTTTCAATTAATCAACATTCATGAAAAACACATAGCTGGAAATGAATGTGATTAGTCAAAAATTTTTGATAATCAACATGTAATCATTAACAACACATATGTGACACATCGATTTCTCGTTTTAAGCTAATCTTTACTTAAAATTTTGCAATTCTATTTAACTCGTTCACTACCACAATACGTGTATTTCGAGTTTTACGAGATGTTCATATACGAGATTTGATATTATCATTATGCAGTTAGATTGCCTTAGAGACTATAATAGACTTTGCCTCAAGTCTGTTTTACATAATCACATAAAAATAAATAAAATGTGATCTATAATTTCCAAAAATATAACATGATAGCAAATGTGTTAAAAGAACATATACTTAAGATGATTTCTTAACATTAAAGAAATTAATCCGTTATATATAACCAGAGTTTATATACATCTGTACACATATACTATTACAGAGAGGTATCTTACTATACAAAATCTTACATTTATGAACACAATTGTAATGTTCATCTAGATATGTACAAGATTCTTTCACAGATCCAACCAGATATAGTGCAATAATGTAAATAGTGGTTGTTTTAATTACAAAATACGTTCAATGTGTTCAATTGAATATATATTTTTTGCTTCTCTCTAATAGAACACATATTCTCTTTCGACAAGATTATTTTTTATAACGGGGAGAAAAACCTGTAATAATAACAATTAGCTAATTAATATGTTTCAAATTTCATAATACTTATATTATAAAGTTTTATTTTTCATATTAATTTCATGTTCTTTGTTAAAAATACGAATTAAATGCAGAGTGCAATGTTAAATGAACAGTTTAGTCGCTAACGCTACAAACATTTTTTAACAACATTGTATGAGATGATGATAAATAACAATTCTATATTATTTTCCTTTACACACTTTAGAAGTGAATAACTTGAGTCATATGTACTTTGTGCGTGTCAAGGCACTTCCGCCTTTCGTGGGATCCATCATACGATCCCAATTGGTGTGGCCAACGACAAAACCGACGGCACGCATTTTCTCCTGCTCTTTACGTTCTTCCAGATCGGCCCATCGTACCTGCACAGCAGAACAATCGAAATATGATTTTACTCGTCATTCTTCTCCAACTATTATAAATCCGAGGATATTTTCAAAATTATTCAGATACCAAAGAGATGATTTTAAAAATATAATCCTAACGTTTCTAAAATATTCCGTTTTTGGATACATACTCGCTTTTTACCAGAAGTATCCTCCATGTTGTAATAATCGGGTACTTGAAGAAAATCTTCCATGGTTTGTGGTTTTCCTTCATTCTTCTTTTTCGCCAATCCGTCTAATCGATCTATGTATTGAAAATAAAAAATAAAGATATGTTTTTTAAATCCAGAAACACAGAGTAAGTTACTTCTAACTAACCTAATTTATCTTCAGCTTCCATTTTCTCCCATTTGCTGACACCCTAAAAGAATCAATAATTATCATCTAGTTATCTACGATCAATACATATTAAAATTAACAAAGTTAATTTTTTTCTTAATCTTAAGTGGTTTGCTGTAATAACATTTTATCTTGGATACAAAATACATATAGTGATAAATTACAATTGGGGGTAAATGAATCTTATGTAAAATATATATAAATATATATAATAAAATATATATAAGAAAATTGAAAAGAAAGTATAGGCTCTAAGGCTTAAAGATATAATATGATGATTTATTTACAAATCCGTTTTGTCCTATTATTTTGACAAATCATGTTTTAATATAAGTTAATATCTTTTAATTACAATTGTGTCTTGAGTATCCTCATGACTGTCTTGACTGTCCTCATTTTGCATAGTAGGTTTCTCCTGTATCTCCTGCTGACTATCTTCCATGTCAACCTAAAATAAAAATGTAATTTTATACACATATGTTAAGGCTTCTGGGTGTTCACTGCGACTATATTGGATAATGATGTTAAAGGTGAGAAATGACATATTGTAAATTTTTGAGTGTCATTTTAAAATAGAAATATTTGTGTGAAAGAATATTTTAGATCACTAAAGTATACTTGCGAAATGCTCTAAACACTATACTTTTTTTTTAAATCAGCAATCAGCAATCATAAAATAACTATAATATGATACTTTTTATAATGATACTTATGCACAATCATTCCGTATGACTAATCTCATATTAGTCATTTTATGGCTGCCAATTAACATTTAAAAGAAAAGCATATTGTATGGATCATTTTACAAGTATATTCTAACGACTTAACTTTTTTTTATACAAATATCTTTTTATTTAGAAATGACACGCAAGAATATTGAGTATGTATTTTCTTACTTTTGACATCATCAATTAAGAATTTCACAGCGAAAGACTAGACTAATGTACGTCGGGTAGCGTATATGCCAAATGATACAAATACAACAAATACAAATACGTGCATGATAATGATAATAAGAGAAATAAAATTACCTCTTCTATTGCTTGTTCTTGCAGCATCGAGTTTACATCTAATTTTAAATGATAGCTAGGTGTTGGCTCAAAGTAATCTATGATCCGATTGATTTCGTCTTCAGTGCGATTGTGGATATTTCTCTTTAGGCATATTTGCAAGTCCATCTCCATCTCACATACGTATACCTATACACAGATATCGTGTATCAATTGAGGAAAGGTCATTCGCATACATAAACCAGCATAATAATTTTAACATGTCATACTATTAAATCATTAGGATATCTTAATCGTACACATTGCTGGTTTATTATTTATTGATTTATTAATTATTTAAAAAAGTAATCTGTCGCTGTGATAGCTTTACGTCCGAAAACAAATGTGTACAGATAGAAAATATTAGTAATCAAAGTATATTGCACGTTAAGATTATTGTCAGTTTGTGTACAAATCGTAACTTAATTATATTCGCGAATTGTATGAATAGAGCTTTTGTTTCTATACTATACAGTAAGATATTCACATATCACGTCTTTTGCTTTCGTTGTTATGGTTACAGATAAATATACATCAAATAATACATAAATAATAAATAAATGTACAGGGTGTTGTATCGACATACGCCCCAGTATGACGGGTTGCATGCCTATAGGAGCGTGCGTTCGAGCAGTAATACAGGGGCTATCGGTATGGTCACTAGTGTAGTCGATAAATACGTTATATTGTCCTTGGACAAAACACGCCCTTGATATACCTACTTATTTATTATGTGTTACTTTATTTATCGACTACGCGAGTGACCATACCGATAGCCCTTGTATTACTGCCCGAATGCACGCGCCTATCGGCATGCAACCCGTCATACTGAGGTGTATGTCAATGCAACACTCTCTGTATATCAAATGTAAACATATAGATTGCTTGCGATACATAAATCATATACAGGGTATTTCAGGAGGAAAGTTTATATATTTCAGGAGGTTATAGTATGGACCATTTTGAGTAAAAAAGTTCATATTAACATGTGTCCAATTTTCAATAGATGTGGAGTTACAGCCGTTTGAATATTGAACGATGAATCGGCCGCAGGGGTACCGTTCCTTGGCCACCAAGGTCCCCGGATCTTACCCCATTAGATTTTTGTGTATGGGGATGGATGCAAAGCGAAGTCTACAAAGAAAAAGTGAACACAAGAGAAGAATTGGTTGCTCGCATTCAGGACATTTGTTTTCGCATAAAAGAACGTGAAGACGACTTCAGACGAACTACATATTCTGTTGCACAGAGAACTGAAAAGTGCATTGAAGACGGTGGTGGGATTTTTGAAAATGTACTTTGAACTGCTGTGAATTATTCGACTGATTGTGAATCACGAATTTCATCAGAAAGTTCTTCATGTGGTTTTCATTTATGTTTGCAGGGTTTTTGTATCAATAAAAGCACCAATAAGTTTTTGTTATTTTCATCAGTAAGTTCTTCATGTAGTCTTCATTAATCCTTTAACTGCTGAGATATTAAATGACCAATATGACCTTCTTTGCTGAGTTATTTTTACAATTATAAAGCATTTTATAATGATAAGAGATGGCATGCCCGCTCAATTCAAATGTTTTTTACAAATTAAATTAAATGGGTATTACACATTAAAAGTCCAAATCGAGTAAACTCGATCGTAGCAAGGCCGCCATTTTTTTCCACACTCGAGTTATTTCGACCGTAGCAGTTAAAGGATTAATTATTGTAAGTTTTTTGCAAAAATAAGTCATTTTTATACTTTTGTTCATTTGTCAGATTTCGTTGATGCTTAACATTCAAATGGCTGTAACTCCACACTTATTGAAAATTGGACACATGTTAATATGAACTTTTTTACTCAAAATGGTCCATACTATAACCTCCTGAAATATGTACCTTTCCTCCTGAAACACCCTGCATATGTAAATTAGATCAAACTAAACAAAAAATTCATCTATCATTTTGCGAACAATTACATAAAATTCTGAGTTATTAATTAAAGAAAATTATCGAATGATCATATAACAAGTTAAACTGTGATTACACACACACACACACACACACACACACGCACGCACACAGACACACACACATACACACACGCATCTGCACATGCATACGCATACGCACACGCACACACGCACACACACACACACACACAACACACACACACACACACAACAAATAACCATATACATTTTCAGTTATTAATTAAAGAACATTGGTATATTATCGCATGTAATGATTCGTAAATTTTCTTTAACTAATAACTTAAAATCTGCAGAGTACTTTGCAAAATGGCTTATGACATTTTTGTTTAGTTTAACTTAATTTACAGGCATACCATTTGCCATAAATGGCAAAAATTGCAATAACAATTCATCTACTATATCGCATGTTTTCTTTAATTAATAACTCAAAATTTTATGTGGTTGTTCGTAAAATGGTTGAAAAATTTTTAATTTGACCTAATTTATATATACATGAGAAATTTATGTTGTCTTCAGATATATTTAATGTCTTATAATTAAGATTACTTGTAGCTCTCACTCAACTCCACATGTCATTTAAGATTTTTTGGCTCCCCCTCACCCCGGGAGTGTGAAGGTGGGTGTTTTTGTGATTAAATAATAGACTTTGTGATCCCATTATATCCCTAAATTTCAATCCTACATTTCAAACAATTCAAAAATTATTTAGGTGGCCCGGAACTTTTGGTAGGCACTGTATAATTCCGCACACATACATATACAGGGTGGTCCAATCGACAGTCGGAAATATTTCGTCAGGTAAGCCAGATCGCGAAAAATATTTCAAATAAAAGCTGTAGGAATCAATTTTCAAGGTCATCTGAAAGTCAACTTTGATTTTTCAAATAGGAACCACTATTTTTTTACTCCAGAAATGAAAAGAGCGGAAAATTTTACGTTCAAATAGGTAAATTATGATAGGAGTCCCATGACATTTAGGCCCGGTTCCACAACTTACTGTAAACGAAGTTTAACTCGTTTAGACGACCCTAGTTTAGACGAAAAATTGCGTTCCACAACTGCCTTAATAAACCATGGTTAACGTTGATTTCTCACAGTTAAAGTTAAATCTAAAACTTTGGGCGTTTAATGAATTTAAACGAAGTTTAACACTGCAGCACTATCAATTTGAGAAAAAAATTTATGACTTTATCCCGGTTTTGGAGTTCAGTTGACAAATATTTTGAACGTTTGAACACCAAAGAGATATGGCTTTAGAATACATATTATCTTCATCTAAAGATGAAGATTTTGAAAACTTAATTTATCGACGGACAAGAAATATAAGAATAAGACGACCAGCATATTTGGAAGAATTTGATAATATCGATTTTCATGCACGATTTAGATTATCAAAAGAATCTGTTATTGCAGTTCTAGCAGAAATCGAGCATGAAATTTCTCATAAAACAGAACAGTAAGTATATAAATTTAATTTAAAATATTGGTTTTTTTGCTTCGACAGATTATATTCTAAAACAGAGTAGCAACTATATATAAAAGTCAATTATTATATGATAAATGCAATCAAATCAATAATATAAACTAATTGATTATTATTAACACTGGACTTCCACCTTTTAATAAATTAATACTTATATACAAATACAGCAAATGTTAATGTTGGTTAGTGTTTACTTGATACGAAACAGATATATTGTTCTCTACTAGATGCCATAGCATCCAGCTTATTTCAATTTTCCCTCTTTTCACTATTAGCAACAACTGATCATACTCTACGTTTGAAAAGAAAAAGAAGTCTTTGACAGTTTCTTCATACAGACTATAGGTTTAAGTAAACTACAGTTAAAAATATGATGTAGAACGCGATATAAGTTTAACCATGCCGTTAAATGTAACGTCAGTTCAGATAATCACGGTTTAAACTTGATTTTGTGGAACTGGGCTTTAAAGGTAATTTTGAAGTCAAATACGTATTTTTCATCAATACCTTCAAACAACTTGTAACGTAAAGGAGATACTAAAAATGTTTGCAACAAAAGTTGTAGAGGTTAAAGAGAGTCACCCACTGATGACCTTGACTTCGACCTTTATGAATTAGATGTCCGTTAGAGCCCTTGCAGTAAGATTTCGTATCGTGGTATTATTGGGATGACGTCTGTTTGGATAACATTATGTGTAAAGTCTTGCAGCTGCTACGTGATTTCCACTATTTTCCTAAAATCTGAATCATATCAATAATCTCATTCGGAGGATAACTAGCCATTATTTGAAAAAACTTTTCTGCAATTTTCTATTACTATTTAAATGTACCAGGAAAATATACGAGGGCGGTCCGATAAGTACTTAGCCTCACCGCCCGATGGCGCCACTATCGCAAGAGAAATTTACCATCGTGTAGTACATTCTCGTAGACGGCTACTGTCGAAATTTCAGCCGAATCGGACTCGTAGTTTTGTTTTGACCGCGTGTGGAAGTGGGCGTGTCCGCGGATTTTAGAAAAATGGAAAAAGAGCAATATCGGTCTGTGATTCTTCGGTTCGATTCTTGTCTTTGGAAGGGAAATCGCGCAGCGAAATCAAAGAGCGCTTGGATGCTGTGTACGGTGACTCTTCTCCTTCGATGGCGACCGTCAAAAATTGATTTAACAAGTTTCAATGTGGTCGCACGTCGGTTTTTGATGAGCCACGCCTAGGTGCCCCGAAAACGACTACCACGGAGGATAACATGACAAAAATCCACGATCTCGTATTGGCAGACCGCCGATTGAAGGTGCACGAGATAGCTGAGACAGTAGGCATCTCAAAAGACCGCATGGGTCATATCCTGCATGAAATTTTGGGCATGAGAAAGCTGTCGGCGCGATGGGTGCCACGTTTGCTCACTCCGGACAACAAGCGCAACCGTGAGACCACTTCAGAGCAGTGTTTGACGCTGTTTAAGCGCAATCCGAAGGAGTTTCTGCGTAGTTTCGTGACCGTCGACGAAACATGGATCCACTGGTATACACCAGAGACCAAGGAACAGTCGAAACAGTGGACTTCATCCGGCAAACGTGCTCCGAAGAAGGCGAAGACTATCCTATCGGCCGGAAAGGTGATGGCCACCGTTTTCTGGGATTCACAAGGTGTGATCTACATCGACTACCTGGAGAAGGGCGAAACGGTCACAGGGCTGTACTATGCCGAATTATTGGGCCGATTCGACGCCGAATTGCAGAAAAAACGGCCCCATTTGGCGAAGAAAAAAGTGCTCTTCCACCATGACAACGCACCGGCTCACACCTCCGCCCTCGCCACGGTCAAATTGGTCGAATTGGGCTACGAACTGCTGCCGCATCCACCGTATTCTCCAGATTTGGCCCCATGCGACTTCTTTTTGTTTCCAAACTTGAAAAAGTCACTCGCCGGGCAGAAATTTGAGTCGAATGAGGGGGTCATCGCCGCCACGGAGGCCTACTTTGCAGACCTCGAGAAAACGTATTTTTCAGACGGGTTAAAGAAGTTGGAGCATCGCTGTGTCAAGTGTATCGAGCTAAAAGGAGACTATGTTGAGAAATAAATCGCCACTTTTCCAAAATTTTCGTTTTTCTTTTGTAGGCTAAGTACTTATCGGACCACCCTCGTATATACCAGGTCTGTAAATATGAAACCGGAATTTGCCCATAGATGGCCCTAGCTGTCAATGTAG
Source organism: Harpegnathos saltator (assembly GCF_003227715.2). NCBI lineage: Eukaryota > Metazoa > Arthropoda > Insecta > Hymenoptera > Formicidae > Harpegnathos > Harpegnathos saltator. The sequence continues at coordinate 124,743 of NW_020229941.1, forward strand.
TTACCATCAAACCGCGTCATTGACGTCATTTCCATTTGTTGACATCTGACAAAGATTTTCAACTCACAACAATATAAGTTTCATACAACAGCATAGTTTGTAATAGCGTTGAACATGTCGAATTTTGTGCCTGGAAGCTACGATTTGCGGACAGTACTGATTTTCTGTTACCATTTGAAGAAAACTGCTGCAGAATCGCATCGAATGCTTGTCGAAGCTTATGGTGAGCATGCTCTTGGTAAATCACAGTGTTTTGAGCGGTTTAAAAAATTCAAACGTGGCGATTTTTACGTGAGAACGTGGAAGACCACCGAAAAAGTTTGAAGACAGCGAATTGCAAATACTGTTGGATGAGGACGCTCAAACGCAACAACTCGCGGATCAATTAAATGTGACACGAGAAGCCGTCTCTATACGTTTGAAAGCCATGGGAAAGATCCAGAAGATGAGAAAATGGGTTCCACATGAACTGAATGAAAGACAGCAGGAAAACCGAAAAACCACTTGCGAAATGCTGCTCGCTAGGTACAAAAGAAGTCATTTTTTCATCGAATTGTGACTGGCGATGAAAAGTGGATATATTTTGAGAATCCTAAGCGTAAAAGATCATGGGTAACTCCAGGCGAACCATCGACATCGACTGCAAGGCCAAATCGCTATGGACGGAAGACAATGCTCTCTGTTTGGTGAGATTAGAAGGATGTGCTGCTATTATGAGCTGCTAAAACCTGGCGAAACCGTTCATACTGAACGCTACCGACAACAAATGATCAATTTGAATCAAGCTTTGCGTGATTCAACGACCAGAATATCAAAAAAGGCAACACAAAGTGATTTTACTTCATGATAATGCACCATCACACACAGCAAAACTGGTCAAGGAAACGATTGAGGCGTTTAGTTGGGAAATACTTTCGCATGCGGCTTACTCACCAGACTTGGCTCCGTCCGATTACTACTTATTTGCATCGATGGGACACGCACTTGCTGAGCAGCGCTTCACTTCTTACGAAAATGTACGAAAATGGCTCGATGATTGGTTTGCCTCAAAAGAGCAACAGTTTTTTTGGCGTGGCATCCACAAATTGTCAGATAGGTGGGAAAAATGTATAACTAGCGATGGGCAATACTTCGAATAAAATATTTTTTATCATTTTCATACAATAAACGTATATTTTCTATACAAAAATTCCGGTTTCATATTTACATACCTGGTATATATATATATAATGTATCAGAATTAAATAAATTTCCGTAGTTGCCATTTTTGGTGTCAAAATGAGAAGTTTTCAATTGAAAAAATCACATAGACCTTGAAGCGGCTTTAAAATTTGATCTGAAGGTCGAAGTCAAGGTCATCAGTGAGCGACCCCCTTAACCTCTACAACTTTTGTTGAAAACATTTTTTAGCACCTCTTTTACGTTACGAGTTGTTTGAAGGTATTGATAAAAAATACGTATTTGGCTTCAAAATGACCTTTAAATGTCATGGAACTCCCATCACAATTTACCTATCTGAACGTAAAATTGTCCGCTCTTTTCATTTCTGGAGACAAAAATAGTGGTTCCTATTTGAAAAACCAAAGTTGACCTTCAGATAACCTTGAAAATTGACCTCAAAGTCAAAGTCAAGGTCATCAGTGTGTGTCCCTCATTGACCCCTACTTTTATTTGAAACCCTAACTTTTATTTGAAACATTTTTTGCGATCTGTCTTACCTGATGAAATATTTCCGATTGTCGATTAAAATAGACTACCCTGTATACCAGGTGTGTCGGTAATTCCTTTCCGGTTTTTTCGCTAAAGAAAACACGTTATTTACAATGGATAGTTAAAATATATTTATTCAAAGTATTGGCCATTTGATTCTATACATTTTGCCCATCTCTCAGGCAATTTATGGATGACATTCCAAAAGAACTGTTTCTCCTTTGAGCTAAACCATTCATCGAGCCATTTTTTAACTTCTTCGAAATCGGCGAAATACTGCTCTGCAAGCGCGTGCCCCATCGATGCGAAAAGGTGGTAGTCGGATGGAACCAGGTCTGGAGAGTACGGCGGGTGCGGTAAAACCTCCCATCCAAGTGATTTCAACACTTCTTTGACTGGTTTTGCTGTATGAGACGGCGCGTTGTCATGCTGCAAAATCACCTTATCATGTCTTTGAGCGTATTGTGGACGTTTTTCGATCAATGCACAGTTCAAATTGATCATTTGTTGTTGGTAGCGATCAGTATTAACTGTTTCTCCAGGTTTCAACAGTTCATAATATACGACACCAACCTGGTCCCACCAGACACAGAGCATGGTCTTGCGACCAAAGCGATTTGGCCTTGCAGTCGATGGGCCGCCTTCGCCAGGTAATAACCATGATTTTTTTCGCTTGGGATTTTCGAAATAAATCCATTTTTCATCACTCGTTACTATTCGATGCAGAAATGACTTCCTTTCATACCTTTGAAGCATTTCACTGACGATTTTTCGATTTTCCAATTGCCTGTCATTCAATTCATGTGGCACCCATCTTCCCATCTTTTGGATCTTTCCCATCGCTTGTAATCGTTCACAAATTGCTACTCGGCTCACATTCAACTTTTCTGCCAATTGTTTTTGAGTTTGTGTTGGGTCTTCATCCAATAACTCCTGCAATTCCGCATCTTCAAACGTTTTCGACCTACCAGGACGTTTTTTGTCTTGAACGTTGAAATCACCACATTTGAATTGTCGAAACCACGTTTCACATGTTCTTATGGTTGGAGCATGCTCACCGTAAGTCTCTACCAGCAAACGATGACTTTCAGCAACTTTTTTCTTTTGATTAAACAAGAAAAGTAATGCGTGCCGCAAATGCACGTTTTCAGGCACAAAACTCGACATTTTCAAAAAATTATTAATCTATAACGCTGTTATTTTGGCGGAACGTAACTTGTGTAGTTTTGAGGTTAATGTCAGTAGAATAAAATGACATATGTATCAAATCATAACATTGCATATTTATGGCTAGTGACATCTGTTACAAAAACCGGAAAGTAATTACCGACATACCTGGTATATTAATATATATATACAATATATAAAACATAATATATATATACATATATATATATATATACATATATATATATATATATATATATATTAATATAATATATACATTATTCCGCATGTAAAGAGGATATAAAACAACTATATTATTTTGTTTATAGATGGCGCCATTTTCGAGATATTCACTAATCATTACTTTTCTTAAAAGGAATCCTTAATTTTTTATATCATCTTTTTCTACCAATTAATTTAACCAACTTGTCTAAAACATTTTTTTATTTGCATAAAACATTTTTTAATATTTTTTGAAATATTTAAGAAAAACTTAATATTTTCAATATTTAATTTACGATATCTCGTGAACTATTTGTCAGAAGAAAACGGTACTAATCATTTTTTTACTTTTTATTTTTTTAGTTTTTTTAGACTTATAAAATTAATATCTACTTCAATTTTTTGTATTTGTTCTGCAAATTGTCGTCATCAGTTAGAAATAAATATTTAATTTTATAAATGTAAACAAAAACTAATAAATTAAAAAACAAAAAAATAAGTAAAAATAAACTATAAAATATAAAAAATATAAAGAACCAAACAAAAAAACAAGACCCTTTTTTTCGTCTACCTCCACGTAGTAAGAGTTGAGCAACGTCAAACCTTGACTAAGAGACGAAAATATTGTTTGGCTTATTTTAATTTTTCTATTTGTTCTTTTTGTATTTTCATAATAATAGTTTTTCAGTAGAAATAAAGAAAAGTTCAGAAATATTAAAATATTTATGATTTTTTCAATTTTTTAACCGCCAGATTGAATCCGACATGTTGAAAACTCTATATTTTCGTAAATCTAAAACATAACTACTTAATTTACCATTTTGGGATGAAAAATTATATATCTCAGTCGAATCTTATCCAATTTCTATGAAAAAAGTGAAATATTTTAGGTTCTTTCACTTCAGCCGCCATTTTTAATGCTGCCATGTTTTATATGACAATTTTGCGGGTTGGATTTCCAAAATACAACTATTTTGTCCTTCTTAGGTACACTTGGTCTTCAGTTACCTACACTATTTCGATGTGAAAAAAAATCGTTAAAAAGAATGTCGTATTTTCCGTGTTTTTTTTTGTTTAAACCACCATATTTATTTTGCTAGTAGAGATAGCTAAATTTTGACGACGCCATTCGAAAGAGCACATACAAAAACACTAGGAAATAGTTACATATAAATCGTTCACGTTTTACTTAGTAAGCACAAAGCTTGAAAATGAACAAAAAAATTTAGACTTTTCAGTGTTAATGGGTTAATAAGTAAATAAGAAAATGTTTCAGACAAAAATTATTCAAATTAATTGGTAGAAAAAGATAGTGTAATAAGAAATTGGGGTTTCCATTGAAGAAAAGTAATGATCAGTGAATATCTCAAAAATAGCGCCATCTGTAAACAAATTGATGTAGCTCTCTGTTTTATGTCCCTTGAAATCATACTTTTGTCTAAAACATTTTTCTACATCTTTCATATTTTTCGAAATATTTGCCTGGGGGATTTAAAATGGGACACCCTGTGTGTGTGTGTGTGTGTGTACACACGCACACACACACGCGCACGCACGCACGCACGCACGCGCGCACGTATTGTGTTGACTTATTATTCTAGATAAAAGTCCTGATATCAGGACACTTAGACAGGACACTTAGCATACTTAGACATTCTTATTATCTTTATCTTTGAATTCAAAAATAAAGATAATAAGAATGTTCAGGTATGTACACTCAGAGGCAGATATGGTGTCCCTCAGCGATGTTGTATACGCCTGTAAAACAATTGAAAGCGATGACAGGCATATACACATACGCATATGGGAGTACTGTACAGCGCGAGAAAAGCGAAGAAAGAGAAGTGGTGGGAGACGTTCCAATATTGCATCTTTATCGCACGATCGAGAGAGAAAGCATTAGCAAACGTGGTACGGGTTAATGGTGTCCCCAATAGCTGTCTGACTCACTCTACGCTTGAATGGAGGGAATATGAGTGAGACAGCTATAGAGACATCGCGTTGTCTCTATAGGTGTCTCACTTGCTCTAATGTATCGCGCTTTTCTCTTTCCTCCTTAGCAGAAATGCCGATTAAGTAGGGAATCCTATCTGTAGGCCAGAAAAATAAGCGAAAAGTAATTCGTGAAAAAATATTTTCACGAATTTTTTTTCGAAAACTAAGCAGATGATTGATTTCAAACTTGATAGAAATAATAATACATATTTTACTGATAAGAATGAATTTTTATAGCATTATAAAAGAGAAAAGCGCGATACTATTACAGCGAGCGAGTGAGACACCTATAGAGACAGTGCACTCGATTTGGACTTTCAATGTATAATAATAATAATAATAATAATAATACCCATTTAATTTAGTTTGTAAAAAGCATTTTAATTAAGCGGGCATATAGTGCCATCTCTTATCATTATAAAATATTTTATAATTGTAAAAATAACTCAGCAAAGAGGGTCATACTGGTCATTTAATATCTCAGCAGTTGAAGGGTTAAGAGTCTTCTAAAATTTTTTTTATATTTTCAAGAGCGGAACCTACATTTTAAATAGCATTTTAAGGAAGATACATTTATTCTTCCTCCTTCCCGCAGTTTTTTCAAAAGTAAAGATGTGTTGCGTCTAAAAAAAATTGCACAATTTGACATATCTTACGGCATAAAATAAGTTTTTTCGTAAATTTCATGAAATATCGTTTTCTTGCAAATAAAATATTCTTAACGTAAAACCATCAATTTTTATGGCGATCTTTCAAATATAATTTTTAAATGCCTTAAAATATTGAAAAAGTAGTTCGTTTTTTATTTCCTTAGTTCAAACGAGTTAGCGGCAAGTTCGTAGATTAATTATCTTACTTGGGTTTTTGTCCCAGTCCACCGTATTTCGAGATTTTATAAGAACCGTGAAACGGCGCGCACTTAAACATGTCACGTTATTTTTTTGTATTTGCTACATTATTATTCATATAACGCTATAAAAATTCATTCTTATCAGTAAAATATATATTATTATTTCTATCAAGTTTGAAATCAATCGTCTGCTTAATTTCCGAAAAAAAATTCGTGAAAATAGCTTATTTTTCTGGCCTACAGATAGGATTCCCTACTTAATCGGCATTTCTGCTAAGGAGAAAAGAGAAAAGCGCGATACATAGCTATTAGAGCGAGCAAGACACCTATAGAGACAGCGCGATGTCTTTATAGCTGTCTCACTCATATTCCCTGCATTCAAGCGTAGACTGAGTGAGACAGCTATTGGAGACCCATTAACCGTACCACGTCTGGTAATGCTTTCTCTCTTGATCGTGTGACGTGCGATAAGGATGCAACATCGGAACGTTTCCCACCACTTCTCCTTCTTCGCTTCTCTCATGCTATACAATACGCCCATATGCGTATGCGTATATGCCTGTCATCGCTTGTTTTACAGACGTATGACATCGCCGAGAGATACCATACCTGCCTCTGAGTGTACGTATCTTGACATTAGGCGCTGAAATAATTATTAGGAGTACAAATAAGTTTCCGCCGTTTTCTATCAAAAATTAGGAATTTATTGTGAAAGAATGGTACATTAAGTTTTATTCAAAGTATTGTCCATCACTAGCCACTACTTTTTCCCATCTTTCTGGCAGCATTCGGATACCACGTCGGAAGAACTCTTCATCTTTTGAGGCTATCCACGAATCGACCCAATTTTTAGTATCTTCATATGATGTAAAGCGCTGCTTAGACAGGCCATGTGCCATCGACCGGAATAAGTGATAATCGGAAGGGGCAATGTCTGGTGAATACGGCGGGTGGGGTAGGACTTCCCAATTAAGTGTTTCCAAATAGGTTTTGACCGGTTTTGCAACATGTGGCCGAGCGTTGTCATGTAGGAGAATAATTTTATCGTGTCTGGAGTAGTAATGGGCGCGTTTTTCCTTGAGTGCTCGGCTCAATCTCATTAATTGTGTTCGGTAGAGAGCTCCAGTAATGGTTTCGCTCGGTTTGAGCAACTCATAATACACGACACCAAGCTGATCCCACCAAATACACAGCATGAGTTTTTTTCCATGAATATTCGGTTTGGCTGTCGATGTTGAAGCATGGCCTGGTGGTCCCCATGATTTTCTCTTCTTTGGGTTATCGTAGTGGATCCATTTTTCATCACCAGTGACTATACGATGCAAAAAACCCTTTCTTTTATGCCTGGCAAGCAGCATTTCACACGTGCAAAATCGGCGTTCAACGTCTCTCGGCTTCAGTTCATATGGAACCCAATTTCTTTGTTTTTTAATCATTCCCAACAATTTTAAACGATGTGAAATTGCTTGTTGAGTCACTTCTAATGTAAGTGCAAGTTCTTCTTGCGTTTGGTACGAATCTTCCTCCAATAATGCTTCCAATTCCGTGTCTTCGTACACTTTCGGCCTTCCACTACGTTCTTTGTCTTCCACGTCAAACTCACCGTTTTTAAACTTTTGAAACCACTCACGACAACTTGGTGAATTTAAAGCAGTCTTCTCACCATATGCTTCTACAAGCAATCGATGCGCCTCAGCTGCAGATTTTTTCAAATTAAAGAAGTAAATCAAAAGTTCCTGCAAATGACGCTTATTCGGCACAAAACTTGACATTTTCGCACGAAAAAAATTATGTGATGCTGATACGGAGTCACTAATACTTCAAGGTTATGTTGTTACCAGATGTCCAAACTTACGATATCACGTTTTACATCTGACAATTTCAACATAACCTTCTGATGGGACCATCTTTTGTCAAACGGCGGAAACTTATTTGTACTTCTAATAATAATTTGTATACAGTTCGAAAATCTCAATAACCTACATTGTATTTACGTTGTATATCGAGGTTATTCTGCCATTATACAGGGCGTCCCATTTAACTTGTGACATCGAAATAACTCGAAAACAAAGAAGAAAAACAAAAATCGCTTAAACACGTGTCGAACGAATTCCGAGAACAAATAAAATGGCATGATTCCTTTCTTTCCTTTCTTTTCCTTTTTCATTTGGTGGACGTCCTCAAGGTAATTTTAAGGTCAACTTTGTTATTTCAAACGAAAACCTATATTTTTTATGACGGAAGCATATTCTACGTAAAAAAACAATTAACTTTTGTCCGAAAAAATTTTTTATTTGATCATTACTTTTGGAGATATCGCACGAAATAATTCTGATTTTTATCAAAAACGAATAAAATAAACATATCACAATAAATGCTCAAAACGACGCCTTCTATTTCCAAACATTTTGATCTGACCAATAATGCATATTATACCGATTAATTTCTCCATTATTGGTAAAAGTAGATTCATCAGAAAATTGCAATCATATGAAAATCTCATGTTTACAAGTATTCCGTATCTCGTGTTTATACTAAATAAAAGAAGCGCGATCGCGCCGCTGAGATGTTTTGATTATTTCGGTCTTATTTTCTGATGAATCTACTTTTACCAATAATGGAGAAGTTAATCGGCATAATATGCATTATCGATCAGATGAAAGTTCAAGATGGCTTCGCGAAGTAGAACATCAACGTCCATGATCTGTCAATGTTTGGTGTGGAATCATTGACGATAATATAATAGGTTCTTTTTTCATCAATGGTACACTGAATGAAGTGAAATATGGAAACTTCTTGGATGTAGAATTACTACTATCCGTACTATTCGAAGAAGTAAGCCTAGCAGAGAAGAAATATGTGGTTTCAGCAAGACGGATGCCCAGCTCACTATTCGCGTTATGCACGCCAAACAATGAATCAGAAATATCCTGGTCGTTGGATAGGTCGGGGAGGTCTAGTTAACTGGCCGGCGAAGTCGCCTGATTTAACACCGTTAGATTTTTATTTATGGGGCCACTTTAAAGAAAAAGTTTACCACGATCGACCAACTAAACCAGAAAACATGAAAGAGCGAATCCGAAATGCCTGTCACGATATCCGTCCAGAGACTTTATTATCAGTGCATTGATTTTTTATTAATCGCATTAACGAGTGTTTGGAAATAGAAAGCCATCATTTTGAGCATTTATTGTGATACGTTTATTTTATTCGTTTTGAATAAAAATCGGAATTACTTCGTGCGATATCTATTTTAGTAATAATCAAATAAAAAAATTTTTCGGACAAAAGTTAATTGTTTTTTTACGTAGAATATGCTTCCGTCATAAAAAATATAGGTTTTCGTTTGAAATAACAAAGTTGACCTTAAAATCACCTTGAGGACGTCCACCAAATGAAAAAAGAAAAGAAAGGAAAAAAAGGAATCATGCCATTTTACTCGTCCTCGGAATTCATTCGATACGTGTTTCAGCGATTTTTGTTTTTCTTTTTTGTTTTCGAGTTATTTCGATGTCTCAAGTTAAATGGGACACCCTGTACAAATAACTAGGATTAACATGCAGTTATTATCAATAATGAGTGTTAATAATAACATATGCAACATAATATATATTCGGTTTCAATATAGTTTCAATATAGTTTGAATATTTCTCGAGGCAATTTAGAACGCAACCGATGTCCACTAAAACCAGGGATCCAGACCGGACCGGTACCGAAACCGATAACCGTTTCGAAACCGATTTTTATGCTCAAACTGTAATCATAACCGTACCGAAATTTTATAGTATCAAATAGACCGAAACCGATACCGGACCAATAAAAATATTTTTGGTTTCTACGACACCTCATGTGTCGCTGTCACCGATTATTTATTAGAAAATTCACACCACGATCAACGTATTACAATAGTTATGTTCAGGATCTCTATTCCGTTACTATGGTTCCGATAGTCATTGGTGTCGTACAGTGTAAAACGGCATTGCGCAGCTTTTTTGATTATATGAATTATAAGGATAAAATAAAAATAGATAATTTCATATTTTGTGATCACAATCTCAGAAAATAAAACAAGCAAAACGGCCGTTGGATAGCTACAACGTTGCCACAAAAATCTCAAAAACAAAGGAAGCAAGTACATCAAATCAAAACCATTAACGGTGATTAAAATTGATAAAAAATGACGCCGCTTAAATATTTTCGTGAAAAAAATTCGTTTATATATTACATATTGTAATATTGTAATTTACAAAAAATAAATATTTATATAATAAAATAATTTTTAGAAAACCGAAACCGAAAAACCGTCATTTTAAATGGTTCCAGATCCCGTTATGCCTAACTGGATCTAAACCGAAATTGAGAACGAAATATCTTGTTGGACCGTAACCGTAACCGGACTGAAATTTTGTTTCGGTCCGGATCCCTGACTAAAACTTATTTTTTAAGAATTATTAACTGTTTTACTGATGCATAATACTTTTCATTTTTTCATCACTAAGTAATTTTGATACCTGAAATGCACTAAGTATCTCTAATCTGAGTATTTTAGCACGTGATAATGTAAGTCGTTATAGCAATTACTAAGTTTCGGAAATTTTTTATTGTATTCAAGAAATTCTTCAAATACACACAAGAGCTGCTATACCTACTTTGCGTTGATAAAACAAGTTCAACGCGGTGTAATTCGAAATAGATATTTTTGCATTGATAGATTTATTTATTTTTCCCATTGTACATCGACTTTATTCTAAACTACATTAAGAAAAAATGTTCAAACTATATTGAGAGTATACATGAAAATAGGTATGCGAATTATCGCTACGGAGAACTTTCCTAGCAAAAGGATTAATTGGTTAAATATTTTTGTCAAATATAGATATAAAAATATAAATATATAAATAAGACTCTCTCAAGCTAAAAGATCGTTTCAAAAATCTATAATCATAAAAAAATATTCTTTGGAATTCGTTTGCGAGGCATTTCGCGTATATTATATTAAATGGTAACATACCTTGAAACCTTTTGTCTTAGCGAAACTCCACATTTCCTCGTAATCCGCAATTCTCTCGTTAATACAATCCAATATGATGAAATTGAAAAATCCGTCGGTGACGTTTTTCTTGAATGCTTTAACGAGCGATGTTAAATAACTTTGTTCCATTGCCTCCTCGTATTCATAGATCATTTCCTGTTGTGATCAATATACAATGTTAAAATACTAATCTGTTAAAAGAGAATACTTAATATAATAAATCCGCTAGTGCAGAATTTTGAATATAATTACCTTAACCGTCACCTTTTTCCCATTATCATCTTTTGTTTCTACCTCTTTCTCCACGAGGAAATAATCATCCAAGCTTAATATTCTAGGTGCAGAACCTCCTTGTTCAATTTCTTTATCCTACAAAGTAAAAAAATTATAATCAATTAGTTAAATTATGCAAGAAAAATTATAACAAACAAGCTTGAAGATTTTTTCTAAAACATAGAAATCAGGTTAAATATAATCAAATCAAAAGAATATTTTTCAGATTTTTGCACTTCTGATTTATTTTTTTTATAAAATAAGACGCATGTGCATGTGAGCTAGCTAATATTGCTAATTAGCTAATTAATATTGCTAATTGCTCAAATAAAATTACTCAAAGTGATTTGAATGTAAATTAATAATTAACTGACTATAATCTCTTACACATTACCTTGATAAGTTTAGTAACAAAAGATTTGCCACTGCCAGGTGGGCCCCTAAGAATAATTGCTATCTTTGGTGGTCGGTTCTGACGACCTGGCGGACACAGCAAGTCATCGACCATCGTATAGTTTGATATTTTTGCCAAATCCAATATTTTCGGGACACTCGCCGTTTCCGCCACATTTTTCTTTGTGTCCAGGAAACTGTAACAAAAATTTCTCTTTAGCATGAAAATGTGCATTGCGATGGTGGATGAATTACATTACACTAGATCGATCACACAATTTGTATGTTCTTTTTCTCTCATACAATTCTCATATCAACAAATAGCAAAATAAAACAATTTTTCAATTGATACAATATACAGGGTGTTCCGCGTAAGGTAAGGTACCGAGGAATCGTATAAAAATAGAACGGATTAAAATAACTGAAAAAGTCCTCTTTCATTTTTTAAAGAACTATGTAAAATTTCGAATTGTTAGTGAAAAAAAATTAGCAACTCAGCACGCACGATATATTGGGACGGAACGATTGCGTAGAAAATGGCTGACCGCGTGATTATTCCTTAATAACGATTAGTAGTAGATGATAACATAAAGCGAAGAAAAAATGCGAGTGGAATAGAAAATCATTTGTTGTAGCACCTGATATTGATACGAAACAATTGCGCGAGTCATCCATCATTTTCTGCAATCGCGTCTCACATGCGCTGATTTATTTTGGTTTTCTTCTGCTAACGGAATACGAAATTTTACGTGATTGTTTAAAAAATAGAAAATGATTTCTCTGCTCAGACTGTGTTACTTTTTAATCCGTTCTATCTCGAGCACACGACTGCTGGGCTATTTTGCGTAAGACACTCTGTATAATATAAAAAGACCTTAATTATATTTCTTTGTAATAATGCGCACAGATAATAGAAAACGTAAATAAATGTAATCTATAATAAAGTAAAATAAAGCTTTGAACCGGCATGTCCGCATTTCGAAGCAACAGTATAAAAGTATAGATGGTCGTGTAAAATTTCATACTGGTATGAGAATTTCATTATATAGGCAGAGTAAATTCTGTAATACAAAACCCGTGATAGAGTTGCATACTGTGAGCATCCTATTACGAATAATAATAAAATATTAGAAAAGAATGCTTCATCCCCAAAAATGATGGATGCATTATTACAACAAGTGTCCGAAAACTACTATAATCTGATAGTTTTCGGCAAAATGAATAAAAAATATTTATGGTTTTATGGGGGCATAATATATACATACACACATACAATGGATAAGGAAAGTGTGGATAAGGAAATTGTGGACAAGTGGATAAGGAAATCGCACAGTTTGTCACTTTCATTGGGATAATTTTACACCAAAAATAGGAAAACACACACCATTGCAAAACATTTTGTATCGGTTTACCGTGATTTTTATTTGTATCAATATATTGAACGTCTTTTTGCGCATACTTGTAACTTCTTTTTCCTCTGATATAAAATTACCCCGAAAAAGATCGAGTGAACAAGTACTGTTTTTCACCTGAATACCATACTAAAATATAATGGAACACCGAAAAGTGAGTCACATTGAATCTCAAAGGCTCTTTCAATATAACAGAGCACACATATACAAATATACATCTTAAATACATAATAAATATATAAACACGATCTTCTAGATTTTGTAAAATAATACGTATGCACGTGTAAAATGTACAAGTACAAAAACGTACTTAAAGAAGTATACATTTAAAAAATAATCAGCGACAGATTAAACACATATATGTATAAGAATCGTAATATATGTAATAAGAATTCGTTGGACAATATTTTTTTTCATTAATAAAAACATCATATATGAACTTTTCCAAGTTCATACACAAGTGGATCACAGTTGTTTAGCATAGAAATCACAATTTTCATTTGAATCGCATGTCAAGGACTTAAATATAATCGTCTCCCAACTTTCGAAAAAAAATACTGAAATTTCTTTTTTACAGAACCAAATATATACACATGTATATATATTTTTTTTTTACACGAATCGATTCCGAACGCATCATTTCACATGCAAAAACATCAACATTTTCACACGTAGAACGAAGGTAAGAATCGACTAATGTAAAAAAAGAGAAAACAGTCGCATTTGAGAAGAGAACAATTGCATGTCTTAGATGTATCTGTGCATCTATATGCAAAAGGTAGAAATTCATCAGATAAATTGTTTTAGATCGCAACTTTTGCGATAAATTCTCAAGAAGTGGAAATACAACACATACCTGGTGTCTGGTAGTTTCGCGTCTACAGTGTTCTTGTTCGAGTTCTCCTGCCAATGAACACTTCCTTTCGATCTGAAGAATGTCATATACGTTATATGTTCAGATAGATGAGAGATCGTTTATAATATCTTTTTGTAGCTATATGGTACACAAGATTTTATTAACGCAATTCCATTCCCTATGCACAGTAGACAACGAAAATTTTCAACCAGATGCATCATTTTTGGTTATTCAAATACACATGATGATTATCCGATAAATCGGCAATAATATTCTAAAGCAGTCGACCTATTACCATCTGTCAGTTTCACAGTTTTATGTTTAACTTGCATAACGCGAAAAATATATGTAATATTGATACAATTACTTCGACTTTCTACTAACCAGTTCCAACAAGAAGAAATAATGCTTATGGACAATCTCTCGGATATCTAAAAGTCGTCATAATAAACAAGATTGCTTATTGTTATTTACCTCTTTTGTTTGCTTACGTTAAATTTCTTCTTATTATGATAATTTTTGGATATCCGAGAAATTGTTCGTAAGCATCACCTTTCGTTATAAATCACTAATAAAGTATTGCTCGGAGCATCACCTTTCGTTATAAATCACTAATAAAGTATTGCTCGGAGCATCAACATTATACAGGGTGTCCCATTTTAATGTCCCACCCCAAATAACTCTTCAGTATTGAAGTTTCAAGGAAAATGATCTGAATAAAAGTTGTAAGGATTTGAAGAAGTGAGCTATTTTATGATGACCTTGACTTTGACCTTGACCTCTATTTTCAAGGTCATTTGAAGGTCAACTTGCGTTTTTTAAATGGGAACCCTTATTTTTTATTACACTGCTTTTTTCTACTAGTTAATTTGAACAACTTTTGTGTAAAATATTCTTTTATTTGCCTAATATTTTTTGAGATATTTGAGGAAAATTTGATAACTTTTTCAATATAAACTTACGATATCTCGCTAACTATTTATCGGAAGAAAAAGTAGTACTAAACTTTCTTGCTTTATTTAGTCTCAAGAATATGTTGTTACAATAGCGCCCTGATTTTTGTTAATTTAATGATTTTGAAATTTCCAAAAATCAATAAGTTAACAAAAGTCAAGGCGCTATTGTAACAATATATTCTTGAGACTAAATAAAGCAAGAAAGTCTAGTACTACTTTTCTTCCGACAAATAGTTAGCGAGATATCGTAAGTTAAATATTGAAAAAGTTATCAAGTTTTCTTCAAATATCTTTAAAAATATTAGACAAATAAAAGAATGTTTTAGTCAAACAAAAGTTGTTCAAATTAACTAGTAGAAAAAAACAGTGTAATAAAAAATAAGGATTCCCATTTAAAAAAGGGTTCCCATAAAAAAACGCAAGTTGACCTTCAAATGACCTTGAAAATAGAGGTCAAGGTCAAAGTCAAGGTCATCATAAGATAGCTCACTTAAATCCCTACAACTTTTATTCAGATCATTTTCCTTGAAACTTCAATACTGAAGAGTTATTTGAGGTGGGACATTAAAATGGGACACTCTGTATACATCTTTTGCGCCATATAAGTTATACGTAAACCTGTCAGACTAAGACAGATAGTGATAGATGGGCTACTTGAGAACATAATTACTGAACAGTCATAATACATAAATAATATTCAGACATAACGAATCTGGTTGCAAATTTTCGATGTCATGATTTTCTACACCCAACAAATAGAACTGGATTCCCTATAATAGGACTGCAAGTCTTGTACACATGTTGATCTTTCAAGTGAAATTGAAGACCTCAGTAGCATATGCAGCAAGTGAAAGCGACATTCTCTTGCGAACCTTGTCCTTCCTGGAAGAATCTTACGCAGAGAAGAAATGTTGCTGTGCCAGTGGACTTTCGTATGATATATTAGTACGAAATAAAAGTAATATACTCCGTTAGAACACTTTGCACAGCAATATATTTCCCTCCTGCGAATTATCCATCAAGGATAAAACGCGAGAGAGCATGTTCTTTCATTGCCCTGCATAAAAATTAAGATGAAAATTAATCTGTCACTGTACCTGCTGTCGTCTTTATCACTGTCTTTATTCGTTTCCCTTCGGACAGTCTCGCACGTCTCTTGAACCCGCTCTGCGTACATGAAAAAATAAACACATTGAAACACACTCAACATAAGAAAAGAACCGATTACCTTGCGATACTTCATAATTCATTCGTGTATATTACGTTAAATGCGAAATAAGATGCAAGACATAAGAATTTTCCCTCTCACACTTCTTTATAGCGTAGGCAACAATGCGGTTACGTCCTCGACAAAATAAATTTATGAAATATATCTTGCCGACGACTGTTTCTCGTTTCTTTTTGATTCATGGATTAACAGATAGCTTCTGTGAATCTCGAACGACGACTATTTATGAGTCGCCGAGCTTCTTAATGGTTTAATGATTTAACGAATTTTTCAGTTACCTCTGCGAACGTTTCGATCGCCCTGACCATCATTTGTGCTCGAATCGCGTTCAAAGAACAATCGTTGTTCCTCGAGAGAGTCGTACACCGACGATCTCTCCTTGCGATCCTCGCTGTCCCTTCTCTCTCGTTCTCCGCATGGTCTTCTATCACTCGCTTGCTGCTGATGTTGCTGCCAATCCTTGTGATGTTCCTTCCGCTGCTTCGTATAATCCAACCTGCGTGCCTCGTAGCCGCTCTTCTCGTAGTTGTAGCCACCGGCGCTTCTCATCTTCTCTTTCTTCATGTTCTCGTAGGAACTCCTCATTTTCTCCACGTAATCTTTGATGCTTTGCTCGTTCTCCACCCAATTTCTAGAATCTTCTCGACTGTTTCTTGACTGGTGCTGCTGCTGGTCCCAACAGCGCTCCACCGGTTTCGATTCGCCATGAGAATAATCGAAACACTGAACCGGCGGCGGCAGATGCTGATCGACGGTTGTCGGTCTTGACATATGCTCATAATCGATCACCTTTGACGGTGTATACTCGACAACCTTCTCGCCACCACTGCTGACTTCGCCGTGATTGTAATTGAACTGTCGCGATGCGCAAAACTCACCGCCACTTGCAGATAACACAGGCTGAGGACGTTGCGTGAACAAAGTGGACCCGTGGAATTTGGATCGATCTAGGTTTATTGCTTCGTTACTACCACTGTAGTTTATAACCTTTGTTTCCAATTTCGATCTTTCGTCGAATTGAGCGACGTTAGATGGATTTCTATCGATACTTGTGCATTGGTCGTCATTAAAGTTGCCCCTCGTCCTAGCATCGTCAAATTCCTTCTTGAAAGGGTCTTGCAGCGGGGGCTTACGTTTAGTGTAGTCAACATTATCCTTCCACGGCTCCGTCGTGTCCATTGTATTCCTATCGAACGATTCGTCGGAACTGTCGAACTGTCGCTTGTCGTCCTTAAACTGTTGTTCTCTTCTGATGTAGTTACCACTTCTGTTCATATAATCACGTATACAACTTGGATCGCCCATCGGACCTTTGATCGCGAGGGGTTTGTCTTTAAAGTCGGATCCAAAAGGACCGTCATTAAAATCCCGTGAATCGAAACGGTTCTCATTGAAAGCTTTCGGACTACGTCTTCCTTGAGAGAAAGCATCCAAAGGAGGGACGCGAAGTCCACCCAACATGCTATCGTTGGGACCTCGAGGTCCGATTGCTGGCGGCCCCTCATTGGGCCATCGTCTATTGAACGGTGCTTCATTCGGCTTACCGAATCTATTGTTGTTATTAGGCCCCAAGAAGCTAAATTGCGGTTCGTCGTTGGGATGTCGATACATATCGCTAGGTCCCCCTCGCTGTCCAAATGGCGGAATGTTGCTCCTGAGCCCGAACGGGCCAGGGTTTCGTGGAGCGAAAGGCGAGTCCATAGGCGCTCTCGGCCCAAATTTTCCAAACATGGGTCGTGGACCACCGAATGGCTCATTCATAAGCCCGAAATATCCGCTGTTAGGATTTCGAGGATTCTCGCTCGGTGAATCATCACTACGATCTCGCTTGGGATACTGTTCGTCGTTGGGCCTTTTGGGACTGAATCGTCCAGAATCGCCGGGTGTATTAAACCCAAACTGCCCATCTTTGGGACCCAGTTGCGCATTGTCGCCATGACTTAGTGGTTGGAACGCACTTGGACGTTGAAATCTGGGATTTAACAATGGATTTGACAGTGGCGGCGGCCCTGGAAACTTGAAGGGTGCGCCCATTCTGGGGAATTCCGTTTCGCGTAGCCGCATGTCGTGGAATTGACCAGCACTCGCTGAATGGCTGGGCAATTCCAACAGTCCTTTCCCGTCGAAAGGTTCATTGAACGGCCCAACGGTGTCCTGCGGCCCGGAATTCGGATTAGTAAGAACAGGTCCCAAATTGGGAAGCTCTGGTGGCGGCTCGATGTTCAAATCCTCAGGCGGCGGATCGTTCTCGCCCATGAAGGGCAGACTTTCGGACTTTTTAGTTTGGATGCTTTCGTCTTTATCGTCGATGTTGCTTTCTATATTTTGTTTCTCCTCGCAATTGTTATCCTGTTCTTGCTCCTGCTGCTGTGGCTGCTGGGAACTGTCGTCATTGCTGGATACTTTGTTTCCTTCTTCGTTATCGGCGCTTTTTAGCGTCGGGTCGTCTATCATAACTGGATTATTATTTTGTTCGACGGTTGTGCCATCGGCCTCGTTTGTCAGCTGCGTCATTTCCGCATCTTTCATGTTTGGAACATTATCGGTCTCCAAATTATTCGAGGATTCGACATTGATATCGGCCTCAGTATTTGCAAGATATTTAGCAGGAGACTGAGATTGGTTATTGGTCGATTGAGCTTGCTGATTAGAGTTAGGGTTAGGATTAGGGTCCTGCAAATTGTCCTCCATATCTTTCTCCATTGTCCGTTCATTGTAATTCGCAAGACCACCATGTTTAGGGAAATTATCTGTGAAAGGTCCATGTCTCAAGCCGGGAATAAACGGAACGGAAAGTTCGTCGTCATGCACGTTGTTGTTGCTACTGAAGGGATGACCAGCACCTCGCAAATGATGATCGTACGGCGTGGCGGAATTAGGAGCGAATGGGTGGGGCTGGAACGGAGGTGGTGATTTGCCACCGGGTATGAAAGAGAAACCGCTCGACGGTGGCCCACCGGGAGGACCGAATGGTCGAATTTTCGGAAAATCAAAACTGCTGCGAAACGGCGAGTCGCCGGCGATCTTCTTAAAGCTTTCGCTGAGAGAACCGACGCTAGTTTTCTCGGAGTCTGGAAGAAAGCTAGGTTTGAATACATCACAAGCAGCCTTTCGTTTTTCCATTAGTTTACGTAACTCTGGCGGTAGTTCCTTCGGCGGACTAAAGCCCGATTTCCTGCCAAATACCCGGGAATTGCCGCTGAAAGAATCTCGTCGATGATCATTTGCGTCCTTTGGATCAAAACAGTCTGCTGGGTTGTTGCCCCTATTGAAGCGATCGTTGGGGCCAACGTGTTCGTTCATGTTGGGTCCAAATCGATCATTGGTCTGAGGAAAGCGATCTTTGAGATCAGGAAATCGTTCGAAACGATCGTTCGGCCCAAATCGTTCATTGTCCGGTCGATCAAATCTATGCTCTTTTCCAGCTCCTCTGCCGAATCTATCAGTTTCCGGTCCTGCGAATCGTTCACCTCCGCCAAATCGATCATGTTCCGACACGAACGGTCGGTCACTCAACGGCGGGAATCTGTCGTTTCCCTTCTGTCCAAATCGATTGTTCCCTCCAGCGAAACGCTCGTTCATCGACGGTCCAAAACGTGCTTCATTATTGGGGTGGAAATTCATCGATCCATTAAGTGAATTATTACCCAAGTCAGCTGAGAAACCTCGGTCTCCTCTTCGAAACCGTTGCTGTTGTGCATCGGCACGTTCGTTGAAGGGTTCATTCGGTCTGTTGAAAACCGGATCGCCAGGCCTCATGAACTGATCTTGCTCATTCCCGCTCGAATTAGCCACACCGTCTCCACGTGCAAGGAAACGATGATCAGGAGGCTCGCCTGTTCTTCGAAGGAAATTAGACTGCTGTCCACTATCGAAGTTATTGCCGCGGTCCGCAGGATGGCGCGCAAAACGCATCATATCTGCGTTCAGTGGTTCCTGCCCGCTCGCTGGACCTCTGGCTGCGTTCTGTAGAGTAACCGAGCATTCTGGATTGTTATTGGGCGGATAATTCGGAGGTGGTTGCGAAAAATTGGGTGGCGGACCGTTGTTGTTGTTCAACAAGTTCGGCGGCGGCTGTGCGAAGTTGGGCGACATAACTGAGTGGGCAAACGACGGCGCAGGAAAATGGTGTATGGTGGGAAGTAGCATACCATACGGGGCTTCCATTCGGGGATTGTATTGCTGATTGTTGTCCCATTGCTGCTGATTAGGCCAAGATGGTAGCAGCGATGGCATTGCAACGTTCGAGCCCATCATATTCTGCTGTAGCGGAACTTGCGGCAAAACTTGTTGCACAGAATGCGGTGGAGGAGCTTGCTGTACAGCTTGTGGCGGAGCTTGCTGTACAACTTGAGCCGGGATGCTCGCACCGGAATTCGAGGACTCCGGTGGTGGCGGAGGTGGTGGTGGCAGAGACGGTACAGTGGGAGCAACATCGCTCTGCTGCTTGCCTGTTAAACCAAGAGTCTTGCCGATACCGAGTAGATTATTGATCAAACTTTGATTTTCTGTGTTCGATAGCAAGTTGAGTATCTTGTCGTCACCAGATATAACGCTCTTGCTCTTGTCCGCTGTTTCCGCAACTATTATTGCCTTCGCCGCAGATGCCTGCTTTTGCTGTTCGCGTTTCCTACGCATCTGCTCGCGTCGTTCGAGCAGTTTCTCGCGCCACGACGTCCATTTAGCTTCATATTGTTTATACTGAGTCTGAAAAGTATGGATATTATTCATTGCAAACGAGAAAGGAACGACTGTGCTTCGTTCCCTTTGCGATATGTATCATTTAATATTCGTGGTCATTATAATAATCATTGTGGTTCGAACTGCAGTTCTTTTCTATGGTTCTTTCTTAACTGTGATTCTTTAGATTCAAGAGAGAAAAAAGAAATTTCTATATAGAGCGGCGATATAGTCTTAAAAATTTATAATGGAGATTGCCAGAATTTCTGAATCATCTGCATCGTATCAGCATATTCGTACATAATAACGGTTGATTATTCGAGGAAGTTGCAACGATATTTCATGTATTATTTTTTTCATGTGTAATTTTATTACGTATTGAAATTACACGCGAGATTTAACTTCTGGATTGAAATAGATTCTTCTTGTTTCAAACATTTCGTGAATATCTCAATTCATATCCATCGAGGAGGGACAACCTTATGAACAAGATATTATAAAAAAAGAGGAAAGAATTATATTAATAAAATATTAATATCTCTCTTATAAATAAGGAAATATTTCTCTTATCTATTCTTCGATAAAGAATGGATAATGGTTTTCTTTAAATATCCGATTGATCAATCAAATTTTCTCTCTATTCTCTCTCGTGCACTCTTCTTCTCTTAATTAATCAAATATTATTGATTTAAAAGATATTATCTACTAAGGAGTGACTCAATAGGGCTGCTCGTCAGGCTGTTTCTTTATGATGAATTAAAATACAAAATATTAAAAATAAATATCCACGAAATATTAGAAATAAATATACAAAAAAATACCTTCAAGACCTCGAAAACTAAATCCGACACATATTCATATCGCAAAAATCTCAAATATGTGATTTCATGTTTCACGTTATATTATATAAATGCAGCTTTGTCTAAATACTCGAGATAGATCGTTGTCGTTTCCTCGAATGATCAACAGTCATGATGTGCGAATGTGTAAAAATGAAAAGTATGATCGAAGGTCTAACAACTGGAAACAGATAAACGTAAGGTTAAGGACATTATGTCATCTACATACGATCGTGGACAGAAAAGTTGTTTATATTTTTTGTGTGAGTTTCAGAATGTATCTATCTAGGTCCAATGGGAGAATTTTTTTAATGAACGAATTCTCCTACTGGACAAGGCGGATGCATTCTAAAACTTACATTAAAAATTACGAACAAGTTTGTTTCCGTGAATGCACGGACTCAAACATTTTATCACGAAATTTGGACCATTTGAATTATTTGGCAAAATTCAAAAAATCCCCTGTACGCCGTATGAGAATAAATACTTACAGACACTTACCTTGTCGGGATGATTCACGTTTTGCTGCTTCCACTTGTTAAACTGCTCTTCCCACTGTTTGAATTGCGCGTCAAACGTTTTCTCAGCATCAGTTAGCTCTTCGTCCTCATCGAGCTTCAACTTTTTCGCACTACTGCCACTATTCGGCTCGCTATCATCGACCG
This sequence comes from Harpegnathos saltator, assembly GCF_003227715.2. Lineage (NCBI taxonomy): Eukaryota > Metazoa > Arthropoda > Insecta > Hymenoptera > Formicidae > Harpegnathos > Harpegnathos saltator. Next base: position 147,021 of record NW_020229941.1, read on the forward strand.
CACTAACATTATTATCGTTATTACGTTTCTCAGCCTGCCCTCCTGGAGGCTCTCGCCTGCTCTCGGTTTCAGGTGGCAAGGGTGGCGAGTGCTGTTGCTGGCTCGCGCCAGGCAAGGGTGGTGGTGGCTGTTGGTGGTTCGGAGGAGGGTAGTTAGTCACGCTCGCTTGCGGCAACGCGCTCGTCGTAGTGGACTCTTTCGTGGGGAATAAGGGCAGATTGTTTTGGTGCGGGGGTGGCACGTTGGTGAACTGATGATGTGTTGTACCCGCAGAAACGGGCGGTAATGGGGGTGGTCGTGCTGTGTCTTCTTTGGGGAGCGGTGGCGGCGGTTGCATGTGCGGCACTTGGCTCGCTGCCAAATTTATGTTCTGCGCCGATAGATGCTTCATCGTCTCTTGATACTGAAAGGAAAGATCATCCAATAGAAATCGAGTTCGTGTACTTGCGTGGAATAATAAAAGATATGGGCGAATTAACACTTTGATGGTCGCACATTTTGTTCGTTGACTGTCATTTGACGCCGGTATATCTCGCGTAAGTCTTACCCTCTAACGCCGGCACTTTTTACTTAATTTTTCTCGGTATTTTATAAAAAAACTGCGTTGAATATATCTTTATATTTTAAATTTTAACAATATAATAATACTAACAGCAAGCGGCAAAGCAAAATCACGTGAGCGTGACAGCGGCTGGTAACTAATGGGCTCGCAAAATCATATATACGTGACAGCGGCCATCAAAGTGTTAATCAAGTGGAATTGAAAACGAGATATACATGATTTCGAAAGGATTTTCAGTAACAACTGTTATTAGCTGTACAGTACACTTTTTTATTTAGGAAATCCACAGTCACTTTTTTAAGCATAGATTTTCTTAATTTTGTCTTTTGTTTAGAACAAAACATCAACAACAGTATATTATTAACAGATGTTTACGATTTGCAAATATAGATTAATTCTTTTACCTTTTAAGCATGTTTATATTTGACAAATCAAATGGAAAATGATCAATATAAAAGCCCAAATACATCTTACATATTATGTATATTATACCTTGTCCCCATATTGTGCTTGCCATTGCTGATACTGTTGTTGCCATTGCTGCCACTGAGCCCAACCTTGCTGTTGTGTAGTTGCCCATTGTTCCGGAGTATATCCACTAGGCGCCTAATAAAAATAAAGAAATAAATATGTTTGTTATAATCTAATCGTTATAACATATACTTGTTCTTATAATAATGTACATTTAAATGTGTTTTTTAAAATTTGCTTTTTATATCTTTTTCGATATCCTGTACAAATTATATTAATATTACAGAGTGATTGCTGTCTCTATAATTAATTAATTACTACAGATAATAAGACTTTATTTTTAATTAATATCAATAGAATTGATTTTATTAAAACTTTCAGGAACAAAATGCGATTCGTTTAACTTTAAACAATCTTAAATCTTTTACTAGCAAAAAGTTACTGTGTACTAAATAAAATAAGATAAATAAGATAAAAATAAATAATCAGAGTAATAAATAATATTGGGTTAAGTAAAAAGTTTTGAGCATTTTCCGCTAGATAGCTTTAGTGAGGTCATATTTCACGATGTATACGTCGCATCTGGTCATTCTATACTGCGACTTAAAGGTAACATAACGCTTTAAAAAAAGTTCTTTGATAGTTTTGTGTTTGGTGAAGCCAGTTGTGTGTTAGAGCGTTCCAAAATGGAGGTAAAAAAAGAGAAAATTCGATACATTCTTCAGTACCACTACGACCAAAGGGAAAAAGCGGAGCAGGCGGCCAAAAAAATGTATGCTGTTTATGGACCCAATACAGTATCGAATGCAACAGCAAAGCGGTGGTTCCAACGATTCCGTTCTAGTAATATGGACGTCGAAGATGAGACGCTCTGGTAGCCAATCGTCGAAAATGTCGGTAAAATCATGGAAATCGTCGAGTCGGACCGGCATGCGAGCACTTATTCCATTGCCCAGGAACTGAAGATTAGCCAGAAAACCGTTTGGAACCATTCGCATAAGGCTGGTCTCAAGAAGAAGCTCGATGTATGGGTGCGACACGAATTGACGCAAAAGAACCTTTTGGACCGAATTCATGCCTGCGATTCTTTGCTGAAGCGTAACGAAATCGACCCATTTTTTAAGCGGATGGTGACTGGCGATGAAAAATGGGTCACATACGAGAACAACAGGCGAAAAAGATCGTGGTCCAAGCGCGGTGAGCCGGTCCAAACGATCGCCAAGCCCGGATTAACGGCTAAGAAGGTTTTACTGTGTGTTTGGTGGGATTGGAAGGGAATCATCCACTATGAGCTGCTCCCATCGGGCCAATCACTCAATTCGGACCTACACTGTCAACAACTGACCAGATTGAAGCAGGCGATCGACAAGAAGCGGCCAGAATTGGCCAATAGGAAGGGTGTTGTGTTCCATCAAGACAATGCCAGGCCGCACACATCTTTGACGACGCGCCAGAAGCTCCGAGAGCTTGGATGGGAGGTTATATCGCACCCGCCGTATAGCCCAGACCTGGCTCCAAGCGATTATCACCTTTTCAAGCATTTGCAAAATTTTCTCGATGGTACAAAACTGGCTTCAAGAGAGGCTTGTGAAAATGAGCTGGTCAAGTTTTTTACCAATAGGGACGAGGACTTCTTCAATCGCGGAATTATGAAATTGCCTTCAAAATGGACAAAAGTTATCGAACAAAACGGCGCATATTTGATCTAAATCCGATAATCCTAACTTTGTTAATTTCATCGTCGAAATAAAGAGAAAAAACGCTCAGAACTTTTTACTTCACCCAATATTAGTAATCCTAAATTGGTAAAAATATATATCATACTATATATACTTATACTATATATACTTATGCTATACATACCATACTATAAATATACTTATATTCTATACAACAAATACATAAATATACTTCATATGTAAGAAAACAATAAAATATAATAATATACTTGTACCTCATACGTATAATACAATACAATAAGTATAAGTATACTTTACATAAGTATACTCTGTGTATAAAAACAATATATAAAATTATACATACTTACTGGTTGATTGTAATATTGCATATAGCTTTGCATCAGGGCCATAGGATCCGTGACTGGTGTTGTTGCTGCAGCGTAACCAAGTGGTGGCTGCGGCACTGGAGTTGTAACAGCACCGGCTGGCAACTGCCATTGGTTCCAATTTTGCATTTCGCAAATCCTGGGTCGGGCTAGCAAGCGCTAGTCTCTTAAAGGCCGCAGCCCGTTCGGACGCTATTTTGCGTGTTCAGAGAAAATTTACATACGCTATTACAGGAAATCGCAGGCGATATGTGTAGCGCGACGGAAATCTCCGTGATACAACCAATCAATTGTTCAATGTTGATTTCAAAAGAATACAACGCATGTAGCAAGGAGTGATCACGGTGATTAAAGACTTCGTTCATGAGAGAATCTCTCTTCTAAGTGCATGATCTGCTTGGTGTCTGCAGTCGCGTGTTTGCAACAAGTCGAGACGAACGTGTTAACAAAATCTTTGCATCGCTTCGACGCGTCCGGTCGAATTACGCTTGCAAATGTTAACGAGTAAAATGCGTCAAGATGTACGCTGAAGGTTCACAGCGGAATTATATCGTTGTTATATCGTAGATAAGTGTAAAGATATGTACTTAATAAAAAAAATATATATATGTATATACATACACATCACAGATTGTTGTTCGTGGATTGTATGTATACTCGCAAAATCACATATATTATGTAATTTAGATTGTGATACATTGTAAATCGTGCAATTCAAATTTCGTGAACGACTTGTAATGATAAATAAATCACACATAAATAATAGTGATTATTCATAAAGACTTACATCTCGTGGATAACTTTGAGGTATACTATACAGAATAAAGTACTGAGCACGCTACATCATTGTGTAGTCACTTCCACTCGCTAAGATACATCACTGAATTCCCATATTTAATTCAATCCAACCCAAGATTGAGTTAAATCAGGTAGCTCAAAAGCTCGAGTTACCTTACAGTGACATATCTCGCAACAGGAGCAACAACATTCAAAGTGCGGATTACTCAGTAAATTCTAACTTCTGTAATATACTCAGGAATCGGAGTATCGACGAGGTGTAACTTTTCATAAATACATCGCCCAGGTAATATGTAAACATATAAAATAATCTTGATAATTCAAGCAGGGGAGTCTCTCTGAAGATTCGCGATAAGAAAGAAATGATCGAAGAACGCCCATTTGTGTATTTTTTTAACACCTTTTTTCGATGGTCAACCGCAAAATATTCTCCTAAATTAAATTGTTGCAATCACTCTAATATATTCATATTTATATCAGATTTAATTTACATTATGTATACCACAGGTATATACGCCGTGCATTCACAGTGGGACAGAAAATGGTGCGGCGTATATTTCGCATAGCAGCTTGGTTGTAAAGGAGATCGAACAGATGAGAGATCGCTCGACTGCTTAAATAATTTAGTACTCGTAAGTTCTATAGACGCAATCGAACGTTCTGAATAAATAACAGGATATAAAGATCTTTCGAATCATATCATTGTATAATATAGTAGTCATATACTTGTATTGTTGTAAATAAATAAGCCCAATGTAGCACTGATGTAAAATTAACATACTCAGCACAAAATGGCCAATTTTTTTACATTTGCTATATTCAATATACTGAATAAAAAATGTGCATATATTGTATATCAAGTATTGTGTATATCTTAATACCATCATTAATCAGGGTTTCCTACAATTATCATCCTTAAGCAGATACGTTTTTGTGCAGATGTAATATATAAGGTTAAAAATTGTGTACTAAATGTCACATGTTTTAACTTGTTTCCTACAATTTTCAACCTTGCTATAATATTCGCAAGTTTTTAATCTTGTTCATACATATGTAAAATTGAATATATGATTAACTCTAATTATAATATCAATACATGTGTGATATCTGCCATATGAATAACCCAGTTACAATATAATAACATACATGACATCTGATATATCTTTTTTGATATAATCATGTACAAAGAATATTGTTATCCAAAGTATACTCTATTCAATATAACTAATAACTAATAAAGATGTAATGTATTCCAATTTAAATATTTAGTAGTAATATTTTTCTTCTTTGTGTGGAGTTACTTTAAAAAGAAATACAAATACTACCTTTTACTCATTTTAAATAAATAAAAGGACAACATAAATATGTGATTATGCGCTTAAGGACAATATAAATATGCACACCACTTTTGGATTTGAAATCATTGTCCTCATAAAAATCATATAAGTAATAATAATAATCATAACAAAAATTTGTACATTCTGTACCTGTTTCTTCGTACGTTGTCTCGTCCTGCTGTTGGTTGTACCACAATTTATTGAACATCCTGCAGATAAAAATTCAGAATTATTATCTCATAGTAGTTGCATGTGAAGTATTTCTCAACACATCTGACTTTTTCATCTAATATATTGATTCAAACAAAATTATGAATGAATAATTCTCTCTTTTCCCCTTCCTATTTATCTACTTCTCTATCTATCTACCTATCTATCTCTATCTCTCTTTTCTCTCCTACATGTAACATGTCGAGCACAACATGCTTATTAGAGTATAGTTATGTTAGGTCAAGTACGAGGGCATATTTATTGATCTTCCATGTCAATGTATTGTCTTATATACAAATGAAAAGGAATAATAAGTTGGATTCTGGGCCAAATTTAAATTCTTTCTAGGTCTAATTTTATATAATTGTTTAATAATCCTAATCTTTTATTGAATAGAGGCTGCATTGACAAAAGAGGCCATTTTGAATCAACATCTCCAAAATATACAAATTATATTTTACAAGCTATAAAATAATGTAGAAAATTTTATAATATATAACTTTCGCTTTTTCTTTTTAATTTTTCTCTTCCTATTTAAGTCTGATACAATAATCCTTTACTTATATTCTATACGACGTTTTTCTCTTAATGAAACATCGTCGAGTATCATTAATGTAGCAACGGAATACCAGAATAAGGAACATAGAAAATTAAAGGAATAATAATTCAGTAATACCATGTATAAATTCGTACGGTATCAGCCGCCATGAATGTTGCTGTCCTTAAGAATAAAAAACCTGATCGTTATAGAAACGTTTAGCAAAGCTCCTTATTCGAAAAATAACAAGAATATCACAATACTTACGACTAAACAAATGTCTGCGAAATCGTATTTCTTGCTAATCTCATAAACTTAAAAGTGAAGCACTATGTGATACTACACATTACACACATACGAGAGATTAGAACCAATGAACGCAAACGAAAGCAGGGGGTTCAAACTCACCTCTTGTGAGAAGGGAACGCTATTTTCAGCGCCACCTGGAGCACCAGCCCGGAAATAACAAACTAAAAAACGAGTGGTGGGGAGGTTGCCGCCATATTTAAACCATATCGCGCACGGTGGTACATACTTATAGATATTAAAATTAAATTTACAAGTTCCTGAGCGCTATTGTAGAGTTTAAATGTTATTTACGTTACTTAAGACTACGTCAAAAATGTTTCACAAATTTAAAATAGTTTTCACTTGTAATCTTAAGTACAGTAAATAACAATTAAACTTAACAACACCGCTCAGAAACTTATCACTTTATGTTATTAATTTGTGCAAACAATATTATTGGGAAGATTATAATCAATATATTATACGTTAATATTATATTATTAAAATATATTACAATACACATAAAGATGTTTATCAATATATACATTTATACATTTAATTACATTAAAATAGGATATAATTACATATTTTTTTTATTAGTTTTTTGTTGTACAAAAATTAAAATATAACAAAATATATATTAACAAGTAAATATAATAAGTAAACTATTTGAAAAAAAGTAGTAAAAATAATAATATTATAATGTTAAATTATGTTACATGTATTGCTAAATTATAAATATTATATATATATATAGATATAAATATTATATATATATATATATAATGTAATTCATATACCAAATGCTTTACATAACATTTTCCCGTCCCACTTTAAACAGCCTATACAGCACAGAAAGATTTCAGCAACATTGCAGCAATCTTGTTTTGCAAGATTGTATCATTGCAACATCATTACAAAATGTTGCTGCAATGGTGCAGCAATATTGCAACAACATTAAAATGTCCGCTTGCAGCAATATTGCGTTGCAATGATGCGCAGCAATATTGTACTGCAATACTGCAGCAATATTATACTGCAATAATACAGCAACATTCTGTTGTAATATTGCAATAACAATGTTATATAGTATATATGCAATAAAGTTACAGCTATTATGCCCATATATACGCGCGCGCGCGCGCGCGCGTGTGTGTGTGTGTGTGTGTGCGCGCGAGTGTGTGCGCGCGTGTGCGCGCATGTGCATTGCGTGTGCGTGTGTCTAAAACATGTATTCAACATTTTGTAATTATACAATTCCATATAACATAATTATGTGTTAATTTTTTTTCCACAGATACTAGCAGATGGCAAAATTGTCAGTATAACATTATTGCGATATTAAAAGTCCGTTTTTTATTACATCTAAAACGAAATATAACAATTACGTCAATGTTATATTTTGTTATAAAATGTAATAAAAAGCGGATATTTGAATATTGTCATAATATACTGAAGTATTTTTGTCATTTGATATCCACAAGATATCTGTAGAAATTAACTGTATTACGTAGGATATCATAATTGCAAGTTATTAGACTCACATACTATATAGTATAGATATTATGTTAAACAGCAATCGCAGTAGTATTGTAACTATTAATAAGTCAAAATTATAACACATATATATATTTATTTATTTATAAAAGTATGTTACAACAATTAATATTAAATAAAAATTTGCTTCTTTAGTTAATATACTAAATGGTGCACATACATAATGGTGTTCGTAACAAAATATAAACATATGTATATAAAACATAAATAAAGTATTTTATCTACTTTGGTAGGAAAAAATAAACGAAAAACATCAGAGAACTATAAAAAATTATGAACACATAATATGTAAAAGGAACACATATAAATGAAAAATATTATATTAATACTATTAATAAAACTATTAATAAAAATACTATATTAAATGATAATATCATTGTTAATCATGAGCCACCGTTTCTCCAATTTTTTGCCTTGAAATCCGTACAATCGCTTGTGCAAGCCATTTCGATACATATTCCGCATAGTCGTTGCCTGTCATTGCGCTGTAGGATATACGAACAGCTTCTGAAATATATATCATTACCATATTATTATTATTTTTATAAAATTTTAAATAATAATTAAATAGCAACTTGAATCTAAATAATACCGTTATTTGCAATATTGATCAAAATCATATTGCTTTACTGAGTAGAATAACACTTTTTTCTTTAAAATTCGTTCATTTTGTGTAAAAGCGAATCGAAATAGCTTATAGTCTAATCAATTTTCAAAATGAAATCCGGGAAACCAAATAAATACCCAAGAGATATATAGTCTTATCTGTATGCATTGCTTACAACACCTGTTGCAGGGTGTAGTCTACGTATATACTTATATAGGTCGACAAAATACAATTTCTGAGTACGATGGTTCCAATGAGGCCTTTCAGAAAGGTTATAAGGCTCCGTCAGTTTCTCAACACACACATTTGTGTCATCTGCAACTTGACTAAATAAAATATTAAGGGACGAATTGTAATATTTTACGGAGTGAATTGCGTTGCAAAACGATATTTACATTGCCATTATATGTCGATAAGCGTTCTTTCTCGTTTGAGATGAAAATATGACTGCGATCTAGATCAGTTTGATCGAAAGACGTTACGATAACGTCTTTGTTACAATAACCAAATGTATTTACATATTCCTTTTCTCCAGCTACGTAACACTATAAGGAGATTCCAACTTCCAGCTAGAGAGCCTCAAAGGGAGAGAGTGGTAAACTGATCACTTGACCAGGTCTCTGCTGATTCGATGGAGGCACAAGGTCTTCTTCACCAATTAGAATATTGATATAGCATGACGACAAGCTGGTTTTACAATGAGTCATAGAGTTAAGACCGACTTTAACCCTAACTAGTCTAACATTTGGTGATTTAAGCCGTAAGCTTTAAAAATTGAACGATCGCAGCCAAATTTTTTTGTAACATCTATCAACGAATAGAGGTTAAAAGAGGAGGTAAAAAGAGGAGGTTAAAGCGTTTAGCGTCGCATAGGACATTCGTTCACGAATATTCAATTGTTACTGCAAATTAATATCTTTGCAATATAGCTGCAATATTGCAGAAATAATATTGCACAATATTGTTTTTGCAATTTTGCTGTAATATTGCACTGCAATATGCAATTTTGCAATGTTACAACAATGTTGCTGCAGTTTCTGTGCTGTATGGGAGACTACGGACTGTCGGATATAAACATGTAAAATATCCGGTGCGGTTAAAAATATGATGCAAAGCACATAATTTGTGCACAACCACATCATAAAAGCATTCAATCATTCATACACACTTTACAAATAAATATAACAATATAAAATAATAACATACATAACAAACTGCTTACAGGAGTTATCTTAGAAACCGCATTATAAAAGCATTCAATCATTCATACACACTTTACAAATAAATATAATAATATAAAATAATAACATACATAACAAACTGCTTATAGAAGTTATCCTAGAAGCATTCCATTCATACCACTACACTTCTTCTCAGATGCGATATTCTACTTTCGCTACAATTTCGCATCTTTCCTCCAATTTTATCTCCACCACTACCTGAAGGCATGCTTTCTTATAGGAAAACATGACTTCTTCAGGTAGATAATTTATCGGAGTAGAAGGACCTACCTATCTCTATTAATAAGCTACTCATACTCACAGTCATACAAATATACATAATTTTATCGTACAATTGTCACTCAACATACTATTACAAAAATGAAATACAATAAAAATAGAATTACAAATTGTATACAACTTATTAAAAATAAATAAATATAAAAAATAAATACAATAAATACATTATATATAATAAGTAAAACTTAAATATAAATAATAAATATAACCTAAATAATTAAAAAAATAATATAACAATATTATTGTACATGCCGTTTTTTGTGAATATAATCTTTATAATCTTTTAAAATAATTTTTCTTTTTCTTCGCTCTATTATAAAATTTATACGAGTTTGCTTAATTTTATTAACACTCGCGATCACATATACGCTGCAGTATTTCAATATTTACATCAGAATTTTTTATTATAGAATTTTTTTCCTCACACCATAATATAATAATTTGCATAGCTAACACACGTACTATAATTTTATATATATTTTTATGTTCTACACACTCATACCAACTCATATTAATATTATAATTTTATTATTAATATTATAATTTTCTAAAAATTGTAACAATACTTTTAAAATATTTTTTCTATGTATTCTAGTTTTTAACAATTTATTAATGATGCCTGTAATTTGTCTAATGCAAACTGAAAATTCACTACTCAATAGACTATTTTCACACTCTGTACAAAAATTAACTTCCTTCAAAATAGATCTAATTATATGTTCCGGATTATCTAAAGATACTACGTTAAATATATCATTCGAAACATTATTTTCTGACAGTAATTCCGGAACTTCATCATCATTATAAATGGATTTGTTTGCTATATTTTCTAAATATTTGTCTAAAGAGAACAATTAATATTATAAATTGAACAATTATCTTCAGATATCTCACAATTACCAAGTCTAATTGAAACAGACTTCATATTATTTATAAGTAAAGTTAAAAAAGATTGCTCGAATTGTTTAGGTGTCGGATTAACATTACGTACCGCGTGACTTCGTATTTAACCAAAAAAGTTTTCTAATGGATCTTGATTGCAATTACGCAATTATTTAATGAATGAAATTCAAATTTATCGTAAAGCACTTTCTATAGTTTCTAAAAACCGTCTACTGTGAATAACCAGTTTCTTAACGATGGCACTGATTTTAATACGCTGCGCAATACTTTATCGACATATGACATATTATTTAATATATTCTTTGTACTCATCCAAAACGCATGGTATTTACTATTTTCTGTCACTGGACATCGTAGTTCATTATCGTTGTGTTTATTGTCTCCATTCACTGAGTCAAATAACTGATTAAAGAAATTCACAACTTCCATCGTTGCAAGTCCTTCTTCGTCGATGCTCACATTTTCATTATCTATTGATACAGTTACTGTAACATACAATTTTATTATGTTTACCAGGTGTGTCGGTAATTCCTTTCCGGTTTTTTCGCTAAAGAAAACACGTTATTTACAATGGATAGTTAAAATTTATTTATTCAAAGTATTGGCCATTTGATTCTATACATTTTGCCCATCTCTCAGGCAATTTATGGATGCCATTCCAAAAGAACTGTTTCTCCTTTGAGCTAAACCATTCATCGAGCCATTTTTTAACTTCTTCGAAATCGGCGAAGTACTGCTCTGCAAGCGCGTGCCCCATCGATGCGAAAAGGTGGTAGTCGGATGGAGCCAGGTCTGGAGAGTACGGCGGGTGCGATAAAATCTCCCATCCAAGTGATTTCAACACTTCTTTGACTGGTTTTGCTGTATGAGACGGCGCGTTGTCATGCTGCAAAATCACCTTATCATGTCTTTGAGCGTATTGTGGACGTTTTTCGATCAATGCACAGTTCAAATTGATCATTTGTTGTTGGTAGCGATCAGTATTAACTGTTTCTCCAGGTTTCAACAGTTCATAATATACGACACCAACCTGGTCCCACCAGACACAGAGCATGGTCTTGCGACCAAAGCGATTTGGCCTTGCAGTCGATGGGCCGCCTTCGCTAGGTGATAACCATGATTTTTTTCACTTGGGATTTTTGAAATAAATCCATTTTTCATCACCCGTTACTATTCGATGCAGAAATGACTTCCTTTCATACCTTTGAAGCAGCATTTCATTGACGATTTTTCGATTTTCCAATTGCCTGTCATTCAATTCATGTGGCACCCATCTTCCCATCTTTTGGATCTTTCCCATCCCTTGTAATCGTTCACAAATTGCTACTCGGCTCACATTCAACTTTTCTGCCAATTGTTTTTGAGTTTGTGTTGGGTCTTCATCCAATAACTCCTGCAATTTCGCATCTTCAAACGTTTTCGGCCTACCAGGACGTTTTTTGTCTTGAACGTTGAAATCACCACATTTGAATTGTCGAAACCACGTTTCACATGTTCTTATGGTTGGAGCATGCTCACCGTAAGTCTCTATCAGCAAACGATGACTTTCAGCGGCTTTTTTCTTTTGATTAAACAAGAAAAGTAATGCGTGCCGCAAATGTACGTTTTCAGGCACAAAACTCGACATTTTCAAAAAATTATTAATCTATAACGCTGTTATTTTGGCGGAACGTAACTTGTGTAGTTTTGAGGTTAATGTCAGTAGAATAAAATGACATATGTATCAAATCATAACATTGCATACTTATGGCTAATGACATCTGTTACAAAAACCGGAAAGTAATTACCGACATACCTGGTATATTAAATTTAATGTTATGTTTAAAGTTAAATTTAATATTAAATGTTAATCAATTTTAATATTACATGTAACATTTAATATCAAATTTAATATATTAAATATTTATGTTAAATTACTGTTTTTATTGAAAAAATGCTCACATTTTGATCTTGCAAATTTCTATAACGCTTGCCATACGCCCACTTAATACTTGTACTGCGTGTTTCACTCGCATCTTTTTAATTTTTTCTTCTATTATGTGTTCCGTGTCAAATGTTTCAAATGCGGATGAACTATATTTAAATGTTTATCCATAAGCCATGCACATTTAATTGTATCCCAACTTGCAATTTTCTCTAAAATATTGTTTTTCGCAGACATGATTATATCTTTCGTTAATAAATTATTCCTGATGCCTTTAATGAGGTGTGATGGGTCGTATAGCGGGATTATTTCTGCATTTTCTACTTCCAAAGTTTGCCCTATCAAACAGAAAGTAAATAGAGAAAAAAATAAATCGAAATTTGCAATTCTTTCTTTTTACAATGTTTTATAATTACTTACTCTGTGCTCTGTTCTCTTTATGCCTTGTTATATTAGTACGCCGTAATAATTCATTTATTGCTGCGACATTGTTTGTTCCTTGATCACATACACTTGCAACAATGTGGAAGCCTGCTTTTTTTATTTTTTGAATATGTTCCCTAATGCATCGAATTAATTGCGCGGTATTAGTTACTTTATTACAAAAATTAAAAGATATTGGTATTTTCCAAGATGAATTTATTCCTTTTAACATAAAAACTAAAACATGATCCGCGATTTTTTGCGTTCGGTTATTGCCGCAATTCTCAAATCCACATATGATATCCTTTCGAATATCATAAGTAAATTTGGGTTGTATTGATATCTCGTCCCAAATAAGAATACACACTTTCTCCTTCATTGACATGTTTAAAACTATGCTTTTCAAATGTCTCAGAATGAAAGGGTTCAATCCTGGGAACAAAGGTATTCTGTGCAAAACCGATTGTAAAGTTTGAATGTTCGGTATTTGTTTTAAAATTGATCGTAAAGAAAGGTAAGCACGCTTCCCCATTGTCTTGTACATTGTTAAAGCAAATGCTTCTTGTTTTGCATTGTAGTGTTGACCCTGTAAAATATGAAAAATTATTAACTCCTACAATATTTTTCTGCTTCTATATGCATATGCAAAATATCAAACAATGTAAATATTTTGTATTATATAAAACAGATATTAATAGTTGTGAAGCACATATACACACACGCACACAAACATTAATATACATTAATGTTTCTTTGTATATATACATTTATTTATTTGTACATATATAGACAGTAGCAAAGAAGATATATATATCGGTCATATGTTAAATCAATATGTAAATATATATTTAGTCGGTATATCCTCTCAGGTTTTACAGATTGCTTTACCTTTAATTCTTATTCTGATCTTTATTTAGATCTAGTTTTTTGGTAAAATGGACTCGGAACTACCGCGATGAAGCGGTAATATTTGAACTCGGTATCGTGACTGTCTTAGCATTACTAAGTCAGCACTTGTTCACCGACCTATCTCCGCTCCTTATGCACATATATATACATATATAATGCATATTATTGTCCCAATCCTCACACATATGATGCACATTATTGCCCCAATTCTCACACCCATATAATATTCTTTCAAATATTATAAATAAGTGTTTTGTACCTTTATTCAAATAAGGAGATATACACTTTTATTCAAAATAGTATTTCAATTGTAAACTCTTTATCAAACCCACAGGAAATAATAATATAACACACAGGCAATTAATATTAATAATTTTCCTTTTTGTATTCAGTAATCGATATGATAGTTTCAAAAGCGAATGTGAAGAATTATTTTTTATCAAAGCCAAAGAATGAGATATGTATATATAGAGAGCAGGCATAGAAATAAAATGTCTTCCTCAAAGCCAAATCCAAACATAAAAAAAAATTCATGCACTTACGTATATCACAGTGTTATTTCTATTTATATGTTGAGTGAGTATACAACCATCTGCAGTCTTTCTTTTTCTTTTTACATCATTATCTTGTTTCTTTGAAGATATACTGTCAAACAGTTCTGCTCCTAATACCTGTATATAGGAACCTTAAAAAGTCTCAAACAAAAACTTTTCTAATTATTTGCTTATACTACATGGGCTGAAAAGTCTTTGGCCTGACATATAGATGGCGCTACAAACTAAAAATCCTTATATTTCCTATAGAGTACCAACCTTAACTTAGATGCTGTAAAAATTTCATGATATTTCGTTGACTCGTGTACAAGTTATAGCTTTCGAAGTGACGTTACCTCTGAATTTATCTTTACTATGGAAAAAAGTGAATTTCATGTTTTGATTAAACATTGCTTCCTGATGGGAAAAAACACTGTTGAAGCAAAGGCATGGCTTGATAAATGTTACGGCACATCTGCCCCACCGAATTCAACCATCAAATATTGGTTTGCTGAGTTTCGTCGTAACCGTACGAGCACAAATGATGCACCACGTTCAGGAAGGCCAAATGAGGCAGTTACTCCAGAAAACATCCAGAAAATCAGTGAAATCGTGTTGAATGACCGCAAAATGAAATTGAGTGAGCTAGCTAACATCATAGGCATCTCAAAGGAACGCGTTGGTCATATCATTCATGAATATTTACACATGAAAAAGCTTTGTGCGCGTTAGATGCCGCGTTTTTTGACAATTGAGCAAAAAGCGGAACGTGTTCGACTTTCAAAGCAAAATCTGGCCCTGTTTAACCGCAATAAGAAAGAGTTTTTGCGTCGATTTGTCACAATGGATGAAACATGGATCCATCACTACACACCGGAGTCCAATCGGCAGTCAGCGGAGTGGTTATTGCCTGGTGAAAGCCGTCCGAAGCGCCCGAAGACACAACAATCAGCCGGCAAGGTTTTGGCCAGTATTTTTTGGGATGCGCATAACATAATATTCATTGATTATCTTGAACATGGTAAAACTATCAATAAAGAATATTACTGTACATTACTGGATCGATTGGACGACGAGGTCGAGGTCAAACGGCCACATTTGGCAAAGAAAAAAATTTTGTTTCACCAAGACAATGCTCCAGCTCACTCGGCTCGCGATACGACCGATAAATTAAAGAAATTGCGCTATGAATTGGTCCCGCATCTCCCGTATTCTCCAGACCTGGCCCCCAGCGACTATTTCCTTTTTCTCCAACTGAAGCAGTGGCTCGCTGGTAAAAGATTTTACTCGAATGAGGAGGTCAAGTTGGAAACAAATGCCTCTTTTGAGGGACTTGACACCGAGCACTATAAGACCGGCATCGAAATGTTAGCGGACCATTACACTAAGTGCATTACTCTAAATGGAGATTATGTCGAGGAATAAAACACTTTTTTCATTAAAAAAATCGTTTTTTCATTGTTAAGCCAAAGACTTTTCAGCCCATGTAGTAAAACTCTTGAACAATTCTGTTACTAAACTCTCTTATTAAATCAGAAGTGCTATCTAAGATAATATTCAATATATTCATTACTTAAATATATTAATTTCTTCTTAAATATATTAATATATATCTTAAATATATTAATTTCTTACAAGAAAATTATTGTTAATAATTGTCTCTTCTTCCTCATATAATTCTTCTATTTCTTAATATATATCTATTTAAATAATTACTTATTAATTTCTTGCTATGTGTAATTATACAGCAAACATTTATAAATTAATATAGAAATATTATTGTTAATATATAACTTATTTTACTTATATTTTAACTTATATTTTAACATTACTTATATTACTTTTTCAACATGTATGTTAATGATTTTTAAATGTATTTTTCGAAACATATCTGAAATGTATAAACTATGTAGTTATATATTTATTTTGATTTTTAAATAAATTTTATGTCTAAATCTAGATTTCTGTTTATAGAAATTATTTATTAAAAGATAAATTTATTTTAACCAATAATTGTTTTCAATGTCATTGTTTCATTTGTTATTTACTAAAATAAATTAATTAAGTAAAACAATTTCATAGAATATCATGTAATATTTGTCATGAAAATATTAGATAAATGTAAAAGTTTGTGCCCAATTTTCAATAAAGCTTTAACGAGCACTCATTCAATATGAAAAGATTTTATAGATTCTTTAAATTATACATTTTTTTAGCAAAATTTAATACAAAAAAATATACATATATATATTGAAAAATATATGCTTATAATATATATATACCGATGCATCTGACATACAGAAGACTTTCTTCGAAATAATAGGAAAAAATTTAAGATAATTTAAAAACCAGAGGTTTGAGTTTGGATTTTTATATTATTTATTTTATATTATTTACATTATTTACATATATATATATTATAATATATTATTTATATATATATATGTATACAGGGTGTTTGATAGCTGATCATGCAGACGAAAGTTGGAGATAGATTGGGTGTAGCCGAGAAGAAAAGTCATATACCATAATGTCAAATTGGCAATAGTTATCGAGTTATTAATTAAAACATGTGGGCCAACGAGCGCGTAGAGAGCGGAGGGCGACCGCAGTAAGCACATAGACATTTGATACAGGCGGAGTCAGTGAGTGACGGTAGGCGAGCGCGCGCGGCGAGGGGCAACGTAAACAACAAGAGGCGATCGCGCGCGACGAGGAGCGAGCGAGCTTTTTCTTTATAGCTTTTTCCTTATAGCTCGTTCGCTCCTCGTCGTTCGCACTCGCTCGCTGTTCGTCTGCATGATCAGCTATCAAACACCCTGTATATACCCTAACGGCACAGATGTCCAGAGTACGTCTTAAAGACGTCCTTAAAAACGTGGGGACGTTTTTTCATCCTCAGGACGTCCATAGGACGTCCCCAGGAGATCATGTGCTGTCTGGGTATATGTACGAGGGCGGTCCGATAAGTACTTAGCCTCACCGCCCGATGGCGCCTATCTGCTGGCTGACTATCGCAAGAGAAATTTACTATCGTGTAGTACATTCTCGTAGACGGCTACTGTCGAAATTTCAGCCGAATCGGACTCGTAGTTTTGTTTTGACCGCGTGTGGAAGTGGGCGTGTCCGCGGATTTTAGAAAAATGGAAAAAGAGCAATATCGGTCGGTGATTCTTCGGTTCGATTCTTGTTTTTGGAAGGGAAATCGCGCAGCGAAATCAAAAAGCGCTTGGATGCTGTGTACGGTGACTCTTCTCCTTCGATGGCGACCGTCAAAAATTGGTTTAACGAGTTTCAACGTGGTCGCACGTCGGTTTTTGATGAGCCACACCCAGGTGCCCCGAAAACGGCCCCGACCACGGAGGATAACATGACAAAAA
This sequence comes from Harpegnathos saltator, assembly GCF_003227715.2. NCBI lineage: Eukaryota > Metazoa > Arthropoda > Insecta > Hymenoptera > Formicidae > Harpegnathos > Harpegnathos saltator. The sequence continues at coordinate 165,046 of NW_020229941.1, forward strand.
TCCACGATCTGGTATTGGCAGACCGCCGATTGAAGGTGCGCGAGATAGCTGAGACAGTAGGCATCTCAAAAGACCGCGTGGGTCATATCCTGCATGAAATTTTGGGCATGAGAAAGCTGTCGGCGCGATGGGTGCCGCGTTTGCTCACTCCGGATAACAAGCGCAACCGTGAGACCACTTCAGAGCAGTGTTTGACGCTGTTTAAGCGCAATCCGAAGGAGTTTCTGCGTCGTTTCGTGACTGTCGACGAAACATGGATTCACTGGTATACACCAGAGACCAAGGAACAGTCGAAACAGTGGACTTCACCCGGCGAACGTGCTCCGAAGAAGGCGAAGACTGTCCTATCGGCCGGAAAGGTGATGACCACCGTTTTCTGGGATTCACAAGGTGTGATCTACATCGACTACCTGGAGAAGGGCAAAACGGTCACAGGGCTGTACTATGCCGAATTATTGGGCCGATTCGACGCCGAATTGCAAAAAAAACGGCCCCATTTGGCGAAGAAAAAAGTGCTCTTCCATCATGACAACGCACCGGCTCACACCTCCGCCCTCGCCACGGTCAAATTAGTCGAATTGGGCTACAAACTGCTGCCCCATCCACCGTATTCTCCAGATTTGGCCCCGTGCGACTTCTTTTTGTTTCCAAACTTGAAAAAGTCACTCGCCGGGCAGAAATTTGAGTCGAATGAGGTCATCGCCCCCACGGAGGCCTACTTTGCAGACCTCGAGAAAACGTATTTTTCAGACGGGTTAAAGAAGTTGGAGCATCGCTGTGTCAAGTGTATCGAGCTAAAAGGAGACTATGTTGAGAAATAAATCGCCACTTTTCCAAAATTTTCGTATTTCTTTTGTAGGCTAAGTACTTATCGGATCACCCTCGTATATATATATATATATATATATATATATACATATATATGTATATATATGTACATATATATACATATATATTTATAAAAATAAATAAATAATATAAAAATCCAAACTCAAACCTCTGGTTTTCTCTTTAAATTTTTTCCTATTATTCCGAAGAAAGTCTTCTGCATGTCAGATGGATCGGTTGTCAGATCATCCCACATATTTATATTGCGTAATTCCTTAATCTTTCTTTTCCGTGATTCAATAATGACTTCTTCTTGCGCAAGAGTACTTTCAAGTTTTTAATTTTTTTCCTTATATTTTGGGACGATCGAAGGTTGTTTGAAACTTTGATTGATGTACTTGAGAAATCGACTAATAAGTTAGATTTTGCACTATTATCGTCTATGTTATTTAAATTATTATCAATTAAATTACTATCAGTTAAATTATTTTCAGTTAAATTATTATCAATGAAATTACTTTCATTTATATTAGTATCATTTTCTGTTATATTACATTTTGGAACATTACATTCTACATTTGGAATAAAACTTGTATTAATTATGATTCTAGGTTCTTCACTATCACTCGGTAAATATAATGAAGGAATAGCGTTAATTTTTTAAACTCGTCTTTGAATATAATTATAAATACTATCGTCTAAAAAATGAATAGTGCAAATTCTTAACTTATCTAATGTTTCCCTTAGTACACCTGTAACAGATAAAAGAGACTATATTTAGAACATATACATTTGTTTATATATACATATAAATGCACAAACATATATCAAATAAATTTCAAAATTAATAAAATCTCCCGTAGCATTCAAGGTCATTATGTCACAATGAAATCATATTAATGTTACAATGACATGTGAATTATCACATAGTAATGTCACTGTGACATGATGTTACAGTGACATTATTATGAGGTAAAATTCCCAGTCGAATAACAGTGATGTCACAGTGATATCATGCCTGTGATAATGCGGACATTCACACGTCATTATAACGTTAATGTGACTTCATTGTGACATAATGACTTTGAATGCTACAGGAGTATATAACACATCGATCAATAAGTCCCGGGACTAACTAAAACAACATTTGTTTGCCAAAATTCTTCTTTATTCATCAACATAGTCTCTTTCAAGAGCGATACATTCATTCCAACGCTTTTCTAACTTTTCTATGCCAGCCGTGTAGAACGATCTTTGGTTTCAAAATAGGCGTTGTTTCGGCAATCACTTCTTCATTGGAGCCAAATCTCTTTCCCTGGAGCATCTGTTTTTTTGAGGTCTGCGAACAGCTAATAATCGCTGGGGGCTAAATCTGGAGAACACGGTGGGTGCGGAAGCAATTCGAAGTTCAACTCATGCAATTTGGGCATCGTTACCATCGACTTGTGACACGGTGTAGCGTCACTAAAACCATTGTAACTCAATGACACAATGTCGGAATGTCATGAAAATTTGACACGTAACTTCTAAAGGTTGGTACTAACTGAGAATGGTATGGATTTGTTATTAGAGGCGCCATTTGTTGATTAGTCCCGGGATTTATTGATCGATGTGTTACGTAGGCAGTCTGAAAAGTTCTCGATCTGACACATATTGGCATTGGCAATACATAGCATTAGAAACTGTCAAACTATAATTATATTGGAAAATGGAATCCCTGATACCCAGTGAAAACAGCTTAGTCAAAATGATATCAATATGACATCAAAACGTTGTTTGTTGTCATTGTGTCAAAAAAATAATTTAATTTGATGAAAAATTGACATCAGGTTGATTAACGTTGTACGCGATTAAATTTCATTTCTCATTTCAAAAAAAGATATAAATAGTTGTTTAGATGATAATTATAATGTTATATGGCAAAAATGTAACCCACATCATGTTGACATCAAAATGACTACAGAATGATGAGACTTATTCTTTTATTATTTCAAGAGAAATCTCCGGCATTGTTTTGTTTTGTCGCTCTATGTGCTCGCATCAATATGATGGGAACGCGACTGAACTCGGCAGCTTAGTAAATATATGTGTAGAGGGAAAAAGCTTATACGAAAAATAAGTTATTAAAAGTTTGTTCGAAAGTTTGCCGTACTTATCGACATGGATAAAAGACCAGTAAGTATGACTTGTCTTTAGTAAGTATATATGAATATATATATTATTTATTTCCGTACAACATATTATTATTTGATAGTCTATTGTAAGTTATTAAGGTTAAATTACGTTAATTGATATTCTCCACATGGTAAGTGAATAGTGACATTGTTACTATTTAATTTATTATGAATTAGGTAATTATACAGAATACCCTCCTCACCTCCGATATCGACGAAAAAATATTTAATCGCGTTTTTGCAAGAAAAACAACTTTTCTATTTGAAAAAATCGTCGCTCTACTTTGTGGAGCGAGATATAAATTGTTAAAGTTGATGACAATTTAGGTTAGGAAGTCTGTCACGAAGGCGACAGTGACACAAGATTTGAAGCATGTTTTTATTTATCGCCGGATTCAGAGACTAATCATAATGAAATTTCACTTAACAAAGAAAGTGAGGAACAGACAAAAACGCAACTAGAGCCTTACTCTTTCAAATTCAAAGGTATTTCAATTTCAACAATCAAAGATATCTTACAGATATTTTAGGTAGTTATGGTTTTGATGTTCTTTTCACGTTCTCAATGAATATGTTTTGTTTTATGTCAGGTCAGGTAATTTTAGATGCAAACAATGTCATAATGAAATTATGCTGAATAGCACAGTACTTCTGGAGCTAAGCAAAAAGTTGGATTCAGTGTTGATTAATCAGGCAATCATTATGCGGTCTGACAACCCAGATCATACCAAGTCTATGATATCTTCTAATATTCGAAATATTCCTCTAAAGACAAAAGATGGACAAAAGAAGACAAAAGACTTTCAAAAGATGGAAATATTTTTGACAGATAATCGTATTAATTTTGAAGCTGTGGTAAGTCCCATGTAATATTAATTATAACATGTATAATATATATTAAAAGTTTAAAGAATATATAGTTATGATAATCATTCTATATCATTTTTTGTGCTGTAATAGCGAGATTTTGTTCATTCTAAATGTGCCAGTGCTTTAAGCACATTTATACATACATTATCTGTTCCTTCAGAGCGCAGTATCACAGGAAACATTTTGTCGAAGTTGATCTCAAATAGTCTTGCCAAACTGATAAGTTGGAGTGGGTCAGAAGGCAAATAAAGTTCTCAGAGACAAAACAATGTGAAATTGTATTTAGTAAGTTGTCAATTTTTTATTTATCACATAAATCCCGTTGTTCTTATATTACTGGCATGAAGTTAATTTTTTTATTAGTACCCATATGATACATGAAATATACATATTATTGAAATATACATATTATTGCGTTTGTTTTATTAATAATATTATTATATTATAATTATTTTTGTATAATTATTATGCAGATGCAGTTAAATTACGATTTCCTCATAGCTTTCTTACTGACGCTGAAGCCAAAATCAAGCGTTGGCTCCAAACTGCGAATGGTAGAAGAGTTAATGAGTCTCATGACTCTGATGCTTAACACAATCCACTCACATATATTATAGTTTTTCGTTACTGATATTATGATTACAGAATTATTATTGATGTTAATTTTTTGTTTGTATTCTTTTAGGATGCGTTCCGTTGCTCGCATGAAACGCATGATACATACATTTATCCATAGTTCATGTTACGTATATTATAGGAAATACACAGTCTGTCCCAGATACGATGAAACTGGTTCCATCAAAGTTCTTAGCGCAGCGATATCTATGAATGATGGTAGGTGAATGTTCTACCCTTCATCTACTCAACCTCAAAATTTGAGCGAATTTGATTGATATTTCACTGTGGTTTGACATTTTATGTAAAGTCACTTTGTGTACGTCGGTCGAAAACTTTTAAATTGGATAAAAGTGGTGCAGAAACGTACGAAATGCTAAAAAATGTGTACGGGGATGAATGCATGTCCCGTGCACAGGTTTTCCGGGTTTTGGTTTGGCCGATTCCGTGACGGTCGTGAGGACCTTGCAGACGATGACCGAGCACCGCCGCCAAAAACCACTCGCAATGAAGAAAACATCGAGAAAGTCAAAGAAATTCTTCGAAGCGACCGCTGTGTGTCTGCCCAGATATTATCTGGGAGTTCCACAACGATTGTGGGCCAGAATTCGACGAGTTCGATCGGAATAGCGAGAGCCAGGCAGTTGGTTTTTGTTGCACGATAATGCACCATCGCATAAAGCCATCATGGTACGTGAATTCTTGGCCAAAAAAGGCATCATTGTTATCGATCATCCACCGTATTCACCTGATTTGGCTTCGTGCGACTTCTGGCTATTTCCCAAACTGAAATTGGCGATGAAAGGAAATCGTTTCGATACCATCCCGGTCATCCAAAAGACTTCGACCGCCATACTAAAGGCCATTCCAGCCGATGAGTATAAAAAATGTTTCGAAAAATTTGTTGAACGTTTCCAGCGCTGTATTGACTCAGGAGGAGACTATTTTGAATAAACAAGAATAAAAAATCAAAATAATAAACACTTTGTATTTTTTTAGACCAGTCTCATTGGATCTGGGACAGACTGTGTATGCGCATTATGCGTTTAATACAAGAAACGAAACGCACCCAATCTCTGACAGATTTAAATGGCTTAGTGAGAATCTTGATTTATTTCATGTGCAATACGTTACTTTTATAATGGAACACATAAATTTGTGTAAGAAGACTGATTTTTTCCTAATGTGGAAATCGTATGTCGTATTACACAGATATATATTTTATTAAAGTTTTTAGTTTACTTGCTATGTACTAAATTTAGTTGTTAACTAAATTTATATTTACCCTAATAACTTCGTTATAAAGTCAAGTTTTCAGACTTTTTTTCTTTTAAATTTAACAAGGATATATAAAATGTTTTCCAAAATTTTAGATGTCGCATTACATTTATGATAAGATTTGTGATCGCATTTATGACAAGATTTATAATGATTTGATATTATTTGTAATAATTGTTTATTTTGATTTAAAGTCTTTATATGATAACATAGTTTGTATATTACTTTGTGTACTTTCCGCTTAACGCTCTCACGGATTGTATCAAATCTAAAATACACCAAAATAAAAAATCATATGTAATATATTTTTGTATTTAAGTTGTCGGAAACGTCTCATTTGCTCACGTTGCAATTGGTCTTAGCCAATCAAATTACCTAATGAAATAGAGTTAAGTTTAAATTTGAGTAATATTATTGGCTGTGTCCAATCAAAACTGTGGTCAATTGGCATCCATCCAATTTATCTATACTTTTATTCCATATAATTTAATCTTGCATTTATTCTTACAAAAAATACTCAGTGAACATGAATAACGGCAACTTAAAACTAATGTTCTAATTTCCCATTTAATTATATAACTGTTACGTAACACGTGTTATATTTGTAATGTTGAATGGGAAATTATAGCATTGGTATGTTAATGTTACTAGGTGTTCATTAGTATCCATTTTTACTTTGACATCAAATAATCATCAAAATGAGATCAAAATGATAATCAAAATGACCATCAACCTATGGGACGTTTTGCAGTCATTTCTACTGTCATTTTGATTACTCTTTTTGACATCATATCCCTCATCAATTTGATGGCAATTTTACATCATTTTGACTAGTTTGTTTTCACTGGGTATAAACCCATGTAAAATTTTATTCGATCTGTCGTCATTCAAGTAGCATCACCAGTTGAAAAAGCTTTATGCAAGATGGGTGCCGCATTTGCTAACAATTGACCAAAAATGCATTCGAATGCGTATTTCTCAAGCGTGTTTGGATCGTTTTAAGCAAAATAAAATGGATTTCAAGCGTCGTTTCATAATTGTTGAAACTTGGATCCATCACTATAGACCAGAGCGAAAAGAACCTTTCGGATTTACACTTTAATGATGGTATTAAATTATTGGAAAAATGTTGGAATAAATGTATTGAAGTTTCAGGAGATTATATTGAAAAATAAAATATATTTTGCGACAAAAAAAATTTCTTTCATTATTAAGCGAGAACTTTCCAGACTGTCCTCATATATATATATATATATATATATATATAACTCCTATATATATATTAAATATACAATTTATATAAACTTTACCGAAAATGTGTTTTAAATTCATCATTTGTAAAAGAATGAACCACGCCCATATAATTTCTGAAACGCGGAATTGAACGCTGAGGTGTCCCATGATTTTTATTCAATAATATAGATTCATCTTCTTCGTCTATGAAATCCGACTCGGATGAATCAAGCAGTTTAATCGCTTTTATTGAACACATTGACATTATTGACATTTTAGGTTATATATCTAATGATCGAGGTATATTTCAAAATTCACTCCAGTACTGACAATACTGCAATTGTCGTTCCGTTATAGGGAAGGAAAAGCGATATAAGCTATTACAGAACACATCGCCAGCACTGCTTTATGACGTCACGTTCACAGCACTGGCAGTGAATATCGGAATGCACCCATTATTTCACACATTCGCTTTGGACGCTCTCGTGCTGATAGCACTGAAATAGGCTGCGTTCCGATATTCACTACTAGTGCTGAGAACGTGACATCATAAAGTAGCGCTTGCGGTGCGTTCCGTAATTACTTATGTTGCTTTCTCCACCTTATAACGGAACGACAATTGCAGTACTGCCAGTCTTGACGAATACCGGAATGCATCCACGGTTAAATATATAACATAAACAAAAATAGCATTGAGATTCCTGCAGTTTCAATTAAAGTAATTGAGTTATTTGATTCATCCGACTCATTAAACGATTCAACAAATGAGGAAGATGCTTATAATATTATTTAGCCTACAGAAGAAATATGCAACCACTGTGTTTAATACCGCGCTGCAAAAATTATATGGATGTGATTCATTCGCTCACAGATGATGAGTTTAAAAAACATTTTCGGTAAAGTCTATATATATTTATATTTAATAAATAAGAAGAACGTATATGCAGGGTGTTATAAAAGTCCCGGAAGAGCAGAATAACTCGAAAAATATGAGTCCTAGAAAAAATGCGAAGTACTGGATTTTTATGATTTTCTCCTGGCTATCTGACGGTGACCTTGGATTTGACCTTGACAATGATCTTGAAGGTCATTTCAAGGTCAGGTTAATTTTTTAAAATGGGACTCCATACTTTTGATCCCAGAAATGAAAAGAGCGGAAAATTTTACGTTCGGATGACCTTGAACACTGCCAAATTTGATCTCTGAAGGTCACATAAAGGTCTAAGCTTGTTTTAGGCTGAAAACGCGAATATCTTCGAAAATGCACCTGATAGGGAGCAATGTTACGCATAAGAATAAAAATGTAGAGGTCAACGAGGGACATTCAGCTGTGACCTTGCTCTTATTCTCAAGATCATGAGTTAAGATTATTATCAAGGTCAAACCGGACTTTTTTAGGACTGAAAATCCATACTTTTGACCTAAAAGTGTCAAGATTGAAAAATTTTATGTTCGGATATGACATTTTCAACCTTGACCTGTCAAACACACTATCAAACGGTCAATGGGGAACATTTTGAACATCTCTTGTAATCTCAAGCCGAGTTACAAGATGCTTTGCCTTTTTTTTTTGTTAAGGAGGGGAAATGCCTGACGCACACCCTGGGGCCCATGCAGGAGGTGATCCCAGGGTAGTGTGGGGCTTGTACTCACTAAACCCCCCCTCCCCGGCCCACAACGTGCTGAGTGCGGAGAGCCCGGGAAACACCATGCAAGACGGCATTTAGCCATCCGGACTCCCCGCCACACATGCGCGCCACAACGTCAAACTCAGGTGGGAGAGCCGCATCTCTCCCTACCTACCCCCGCCCCCCGGGTCAAACGGATGATGTTGTTCATCATGCGGACTCGAAGAAACTCCCCCCCCCTCGAGGACAGCGACGATGACGAGGACCACGACGGCGACGAAGACAACGAAGATGACGAAACGGACAAACGACGACGATGATGACGACGACGACGACGATCAACAGACGACGACGACGACAACGACGACGACGACGACGACGAACCCGACACCCCGGACAACGACGACGACGAGGAAGACGAAGACAAAGGCGCGTAGCCGGGGGAGGGAGCGGACCAACTCCGATCCCCCGATTGGGAGGAGGAAGAGGGGGAAGAGCCCGCGACTCAGCGGTCGGCGGCCCTCTCGCGAGCCCTCTCCGCATTCTCCTTCGATCCCAGCACGACCGCGGCGAATCTCGCCACGGCCGACCAGGCCCGACGAGAGCGGAGGCTCCCCCGCACGACCGCCGGCAGGGACAAATCCCCGCCCACCCCTCTCACCAACTCCTCGCGCTGCACCCGCCATGCCACGCAGTGCTGCAGGGTGTGCTGCGCATCATCGCGCGCGTCTCCGCAGTGGTGACACTGCGGAGATGGATACTTCCCTATTTTATTCAGAAATTCCGCGAACACCCCGTGGCCCGTCAGCAACTGCGTAACATGAAAGGTCAGGCCGCCACGATGCGGACGATCCAGCCAGAGATTAAACTCCTGCAGGATCGCGTCACGAACACGAACACTAGGCAATCCCGGGGGCCGGAGCTGCAGAAGCCACTGCCGGCGGACCAGCAGCTCCTCCGCAGCCCGGGCCTCCGCAACCGCCTCGGACGTCCACAACCCGTACGGACGAAGGTCGCGAGCCCTCTCGTACATCCGGCGACGAGACGCCGCCAGGATGTCAACGGGCGGCATCCGAGCCAAGAAGGTCGCAGCCACGTACGACACTGTACTGTACCCGGACACCACCCTCAGCGCGATTTGGCGTTGAATGCGCCTCAGGTCCACCTGGGCTCGTTGAGTTGCAGCAAAAGCCTCAACCCAAACGGGCGCCCCGTAGAGAATCACAGACATCATTACGGTTGCGTACAACCGACGCCGGGCCTCCCCGGGGCACCGCAAATTGGGCATCAGCCTGCCCAGGGCCTTCGCGACCGTCGCGACCTTCGTCCGCGCATACTCGAAGTGAGGCCTGAAAGTCATGCGACTATCCAGGATCACTCCGAGATACTTCATACGATCACCAACCGCAACGTAATCGCCCCCACACGAACATACACCTCCACCGGAGGAGCCCGCCCACGGGCCCTCTTCCCGTGGAACATGGCTGCTACCGTCTTACCCGCCGACACATTGAGCCCAAGGCCAGCGATACACTCCACCGTGAATGTCACCTGAAAGGTGGCACGGACCGAAGCCCTTTCCATGGAGGGGCCCGCAGCCAAGATTAAGGTTTCGTCCGCATAGCAAATGACCTCGCATCCAGGTTCGAGACGAGCGTTGAGCACGCGGTCATATACCACATTCCAGAGGAGGGGGCCCAGGACAGACCTTTGGGGGACACCCGCCACTACATCCCGAGACCTCACACCACCGCCGCGGACAGGGAATTCCACCGTCCTGTCGGATAAGTAGGACCCCACCACGCGCCGGAGGTAGAGGGGGAAACCTTTCTCCCACAGAGCATGCAAAATGTGCGACCGCGGCACCGAGTTGAACGCGTTCACCACGTCCAACCCGACCGCCACGGCTGCACCCCCGTCCGACACTGCATGCGACACAAAATCGCGGACCCGAAGGAGGGCGTCCACCATCGACCTACCCGCCCGAAATCCATACTGGGAATCAGACAGGGAGGCCGACGGATGATCCGCCATCCAGCACTTCACCTGCCCCACCAGCACTCTCTCGAAGATCTTACCGATCTCGTTGAGGAGGCAGATGGGGCGGGCTCGAAGCGGCCCGGCCGGTTCCGCGCCACCTTTGGGGATTAGGACGAGCCTCGCATGCCTCCACTCGGAGGAAAAATACCCTCCATTAGGCACTTGTTGAAAAGTCTCATTATTATTTTTATAAACGCCATGGACGCCTTCCGCCAGATTCCGGCAGGGACACCATCCGGGCCAGGGGCCGGATTACCGGCCCTGATCTTCCCCAAAACGGCCAGGGCCGTTTGGGGAAGGCCCTGGCCGTTTTGGGGGAGAGGACGAGGGAGAGGTACTGGGAACTCCAGTACCTCTTCCTCCTCTCCGAGGGTCTCCGTGAGGGCTGGCGACGACCGTCTAAGCCGTTTTAACACGAGCTTATACGGTCGTGCTTATACTGCAGCCCGCACGGATCCTTCTCAACCGACCGAACCAGGTCCTCCCAAGCGCGGACCTTCGCGGCTATGATAGCCTTCTGAAGGTCCCGCTTGGCTAGGCGAAAGACGACACAACACTCACAATACACACGAGTACCCCGACGTTCTACACCTAGTAAAGCCGCACCGAGCCCGACAAGCAGGCCCGACGCAGCCCAGCGATCTCCTCCGTCCACCAATAGACGGAGGAGACACGCCTACCATCACCACCCCTACAAAGTCAGGACCTGGGGGCCGAGTAGTCGCAGGTACGAGCCATGGTCTGCAACACCCAGCTCGCCAGGCCCTCAGCAGTGGTCACCTGGGCCTCTCCCGGCAACCACTGCTGAGGCATACAGCCTTTGGCAGACCCTGCCAAAGGCATACCGCTCCTCCAAAGAAGCGGTTAGATCGTCCGGGCGGAGCTTTGAGAAGTCCCAGCGGGGGTAAACCCCGCTTGGCTAGGCGAAAGACGACACAACACTCACAATACACACGAGTACCCCGACGTTCTACACCTAGTAAAGCCGCGCCGACCCCGCAAGCAGGCCCGACGCAGCCCAGCGATCTCCTCCGTCCACCAATAAACGGAGGAGACACGCCTACCACCACCACCCCTACAAAGCCGGGACCTGGGGGCCGAGTCGTCGCAGGTACGAGCCATGGTCTGCAACACCCAGCCCGCCAGGCCCTCAGCAGTGGTCGCCTGGGCCTCTCCAAAGGCATACCGCTCCTCCAAAGAAGCGGTCAGATCGTCCGGGCGGAGCTTTGAGAAGTCCTAGCGGGGGTAAATCCCGCTGTGACCCCCTCCACCCCCCCGGACTCCCCCAACGGCAAAATGGCAAACTTAATATAGAGGTGGCCGGAGAGTCTCGACTCCCTCCAACACCGACCACCCCGTGACTCTCCCCGCAAATCCGGGAGAGGCCCAGGACAGATCGACCACGGACACACCCTGCGGCCGCACACAGGTACTAACCCCACCCACATTGAGGAGGTGGAGGTCCATCTCGGCGGCCCACTCCGAGAGGACCTCCCCTCGACGGTTCTCCCGGCGGGGATCCCAAAGCCAGGACCTGGCGTTGAAATCCCTGCACAGGAGAACCATACGCCCCCGAAGGCCGGACAACGCATCACGTAGCCCGTCCAGCCGACCGAGGAAAGCCGCGATTCCTCCCCCGTGGCGGAAGGTACGCGCAGGCGGCGCAGAAATCACCGCAATCCGCAACAACGAAATCCCGGCCCCGGTCGACCAGACGGCACCCGCCAGGCAACGCCCCCGGCCTCCAGAAGAGCGCAGCACGGCCACTCCCGCTGCCCAGCCAATGCTGGGAGGCGGGAACGACCCGCGGCTCGGAGACGAAGCAAAGGGCGGCGCCGAGCAGGGCCGCCTCTTGGACCAGCAGATCCTGCTCCGGCAGGGAATGATTAACATTCCCCTGCAGGAACCACACGGTTATGGCTGGCCAGGCCGAGCGGCCCCCCGAGCCGACGCCGCCCTCCCCCCCCGTCCGCACGCGCGGCGCACCCGGAGGAGCCGAGACGGTGGTTGCCGTCACAGCCGCCCTCCGCGCACACCACGCACCAGGACGGTAGTCCACACTTACGTGCAACATGCCCCGGTCGCCCGCAGTTGAAACACGCGTCATCCCTCTCCTGGCTGGCTGGACACGCGTCTCGCACGTGGCCATAGCCCCGACATTTGAAGCACTGAATGGGTCTCGCCTTAAGCAGTACCACTCGAGCAGAGACCCATCCCACCCTGACACATCCCAGACCCGCCAGCTTCAGCGCGGCAACCAGGGGACACTGCAGACCGACCCCATACCAGTGGACATTAGTCTAATGGGGCCCATCCGGACGTCTGACACCTCACAACCGCCCCCATCCGCCACGACTTCAGTTACCTCACCAGCGGTCACCGAGTCGTCCAAGCCGATCAGACGGAGCTCGCCCCTGGCGATGGGGTGTGTGACCAGCGCGCTATCCCCCAGAACTTCCCGCAGCTTGGCCGCAAAGAAATCAGCCCTAGCGGAGCCGTCCGGACCCGGAATCTCCAGAATACGGCCACCGTTCGCCGCACGCCGGATCCTCAGAGCCTCAACCCTCAAATCCTTCAGGGAAACCTCCTCTCTGGCTTTTAAAAGAGCCTCCGCGTAGGAGAAGGCCTCCCACTTCCCCTTAAGACCTACAGCGGCCGTGCGTGGGGGCCTCAGTCTAGGCCTAGTCCCAGGTCCCCCCTGGAAGCACTCACACGCCGTGATCCCCTGCCGACACCAATCCTCAACCTCGCAGGGGTGCCCTTCTGCAGAGGACCCCCTCTCGCTGGGTCGCAGGTCCCTCAGGGCCCAGCGAAACACCCACGCAAGCTCTATCAGAGAGCGCCTTCCGCTTGCGCCGCGCACGTCGCTTCGCGCTACGGCTCATGGTCGTCCGCTACGCCGCGCCACTCGCCGACGCAGCGTCCGAGGCAGAGGCCCCGGAGACCCCAGAGGTGACGCCACCATAGCCGAGAGGGGCCATCCCGACGGAGGCACCAACTGAATGTTATCAATAATTTGGGGAACACCCTTCCTGGCCACGGGCATATCAGAACCTCGGTCACCCGCCCGGACGCCAAGCATCCGCATGTCCCCCGCACCATCGAAGGCAGTACGTCGACCCGCCACAGCGGGAAACGGAATCAAGCCAGGGCTCGCAGCCTCACAAGAGCACATCGCCTGCCGAGTACAATCACTCCTGCCACGCCGACCTCCCAAGGAAAGGGGAGAAGCCTCATCTCCAGGAGCCCCCCCATGGGCGGCCGCGGCAGCCGATCCCAACACCACCGCGGGTGCACGCCTACCCGCCCTCGCTCGCACGCCCTCAACCACGCTCGCACGCTCTCTCTCGCTCGCCGGTTCGCTCGCTCGCACACGCGCTCGCCACCAGCTCGGATTTTCCTCGTATCCACGTTGCTCGTCGCACCCAGTAAAGCGGAGACATCGGGCTCCACCACGATGTTCTCCGCAGCTCCGCTCAACGAGGGCAGAATGAAGCCCGAGGCCACGGATCCGGATCGGCCATTAGATGCAACGGAGGCCCGCGCACCGAGCTACTGTCCTGCGTCGCCTCCAACTTCGCTAGGCGGTCCTCCAGGCTCCGCACCCGCTTCTGGAGCTGAAGTTCCCTCTCTCTGGCCGCATCCCGCTCCTCCTTTACTTCGCACAGCTGGCCTCAGCCACGTGAGATCCCCTCGCTCCTCTGCTCTGTGGGCCAAGTCCCAAACAATCTCGGTCATAACGGCAATTTGAATTTTCATTTTGCCGCTGATACCCCACTGAAGCCTCTTGCTTCGGGACCTCAGTTCCTCCAGGAGCCCAAGCTTGTCAAGGCCCACAGATAGGAGAGTCGTTGAGCGAGCTCCACGAAGGACCAGCAGCTCCGTTTCCAACTTCGGCAATTCTGCCAGCTCCTCCTCCTCCTCTTCCATTGACATGCCCTTCTCCTCCAACTCCTTCCTCTTCGCTGCCCTCGTGAGTCTCCTGGCCGGGGGGGACCGCGATTCGTCAGGAGTCTCAACTATCTCCATGGATGGATCGGGATGAATATCCCCGTCCCAAGTTCCGGGGAGGAGGCCACACATTTGGCCTTCTTCCTAGGCCGGGAGGCAGTTAAAAGTACCTACGCGGAAGCCGATACCTTCTTTTTGAATTTTCCGTTCTCGTCTCTCTCACGCAAAGCACGCCTAGTGCGCCGAGACACAGTTCGAGGCGGCGATGGAGCCGAGACAACCATAACCGTCGAGTCTTCCGAATCCGACAGTATGCGGCGCGGAAGTCCCCTCCCAGAGGGCTTGATCGCCGCATCCTCTTCTCTCTCCTCTTCGACTTCCCTTTCCTCGTCGAGACCAATCATTCGATCCACAACCGCCTTCGGAGAGGGTGACACGACCTCCTTCAACGATCTCTTTTTTCTCTGAGGCTTAGGGGTAGCGCTATTGCTCGGGCCTTCAAGAGGGTCCTCCTCATATTGCACCGCAACCGCCAGCACCTCGGCAGAGCCACTCCGATCCAAGGACGGGGTGGTCATGGAACTCCCCAGAACCGGAGAGTCCATAACCAAAACCACGTCAGCAAACTCCTCTAGAACGCAGGCATCTAAGACATCGTTCCGCGTCAACCCGGGTTCTTCAGGCTGAACCTCGGGAGCCTCTCCTCCGACCTCAAGAGGATCCCTCGCCAAAACCTCCGTCTCCTCGCGGCCATCGTCGAGAGATGCCCTATCCTCTTCAAATGCCGAGTGAAAACCCTCGGCCTCAGAGTGGACATCTGCAACGGTGGTGACACGACCTTCTAATGCACTCATAGTGTACAGTCTCCCAAGTCCGATGTGCGTGAGCACGAGGTCCGGCGACTGCACCACATCCACTTGACCACCACTTGCAGGTAGACGCAAGTCCGGGGACGACATCCTACGGTCCCTCAAGCCAGGGCCCGTAAGCTCCTCACTCACCGCAATGCCCGAAGGCTCAATGTTTGATATAATATTAGATTCCATTTTGGTTCCCACGAAATTGGTCGGAATAGAGATCCGCCCCGACAGAGCCGCCTGCCGGGGAAAGGGGACTAAAATACGAGGGGGTTGCCCCAGGTGCCCCCAAGGGACCGTTCGAGACCTTCGGAATACCTGGTATATTCAACCTCCCCCGGCCATTCATCCACAGGCACGGTACCTGCACACCGTAGATTGGGAGGAGTGGAATTGATTCGGGTACCACTACCCCTAGTTGCGTTCTTGGTAAGGGATCTACTCCTCAGGCCTGTCCGGCACGGTGGGACCACCGGGGAGCATGCTCCGCGCCGGCCTAGCCCTGAGGGATCATTGGAACCCAAAGCTCCTTCACCACGACAAGGTGACGTACCCCGTAGGAGAGATGCTTTGCCTTCGGTGGCCGGGACTAACTGAACCTTGCCTTCAGTGATCGGGTTTGAGACACCTTGCCTTCAGTGGTCGGATTTGAGACACTTTACCTTCACTGATCGGGTTTGAGACACCTTGCCTTAAGTGGCCGGGTTTGAGACATCTTGCCTTCAGTGGTCGGGTTTGAGACACCTTGCCTTCAGTGGTCGAGTTCAGAGACACTTTACTTTCAGTAGACTTCACGATCAGTGAAGTAACGTAAAACGCATAACTTTGAGAACAAGGTCAAGGTTGAAAACGTCATATCCGAACGTAAAAATTTTCAATCTTGACACTTTTAAGTCAAAAGTATGGATTTTCAGTCCTAAAAAAGTCCAGTTTGATTTTAATAATAATCTTAAGTCATGACCTTGAGAATAAGGGCAAGGTCACGGCTGAATGTCCCTCGTTGACCTCTACATTCTTATTCTTATGCGTAACATTGCTCCCTAGCAGGTGCATTTTCGAAGATATTCGCGTTTTCAGCCTAAAACAAGCTTAGACCATTATGTGACATTCAGAGGTCAAATTTGGCAATGTTCAAGGTCATATTCGAACGTAAAAATTTCCGCTCCTTTCATTTCTGGGATCAAAAGTATGAGATCCCATTTAAACAATTGACCTGACCTTGAAATTATTTTCAAGGTCATTGTCAAGATCAAATCCAAGGTTACCGTCAGATAGCCAGGAAGAAATCATAAAAACCCAGTGCTCCGCATTTTTTCTAGGACTCATATTTTTCGAGTTATTCTGCTCTTCCGGGACTTTTATAACATTCTGTATTTAAATATATATTTTACATATAAAACAGAAAACATGTTTTAAAACATATTTTAAAATGTACATATATATTTATAATAGATTATTTTTACTTTATATGCTATTGTAATTGAATAAATGTGTGGCGGTCGACCAGCTCTTGCCACCTGCCACAGCGCCCGCGGACCCGCTACCTTCGCAGAGCAGGCGGAAGCAGACGCAGCAGCCTTTTTTTTTTTTATCACTCAGGTGAAACCCCTTATGGTTTTATTATTAATTACAATACCCACAGGCCCAAGGGGGGAACCTGTGAGTTATGCCGGACTCACACCGGCTAAAACACCTGGGGGTACCCTCTTGGGGGACGGCAGTGGCGGCTGTGCGTACTGCGCTGATACTCCATGCACTAACCGCCGTTCCCACCTAGCCCCGAAGGGTCGCCACCCTTGGCCCCCGTGCATCACAGGACTTATGGGGGGCGGTGGAGAGGGGAGCCATGAGCTAGACACATCCCTGAGACCGGGTGTTTCGGACCTCAAAAGGTCACCGTGTCACCTAGGAATGTACCGCTATGTTGGCTCCAAACCACTGCTCCTTTAACCGCCCCCCCAGCCCAGGAAGAAGGAGTGTACCTGCGACGACAAGCGTCCTCACCTCCGTTCCTGGGCCAGGGAGCGCCGTCCTATCGGAGGGTGCACGGGGAATCCGAGGCCAGGTGTCTCAGGCACGAGGCACGTAGATCACAGAGGATTCCGTTCCGAGCCTTGACGAACAGCGTTTCTCAGAGTCGGTTCCCGGTGCGGACAAGGCGGACCTCCTCTTCGCGGAAGCGGCACACAGTGTGCCGAAAGTCGTTAAACGTGACCAAAATAGAAAAAAATGAAAATCGTAATTTTTGATTCTCCTTTACAGTATATTTTCGAGAAGGTCCAAATTAATCAATTGTAGTTAAAGTATGTCGGAATTCGACTGTATAACGAAGATGTGTAGAATGAAAGTTATATATATTGAGATGTAAGAAATAGCATGATTATAATCCTCAGAATGATATATCTGATTTTGCTTCGAAAAAGTTTCCATGATCAAAATGACTTTTCCTGTTTAATATCTGATCCGTTTACTTTCATTTACAAGGAAAATAATATTAGAAAGTCTTATATATATATATCACATAACAATTAAATGTAAAAAAGTTATATTTTATATACTGTCTATCATCTATTTCGTGGCATACAAAAAATTCACGATCTGCCACAACGTTGTACTTTTGTCAAAACAAAGGTAGGATGTTTATTAATTAATTTATACAGAAGTAGAAACAGCGGTATCCAGCGGTTACAAAGATATGATAAATTTTATGAGCAGCGGTCCATATTTTATACGCTTACGGTCAAATCCTCTCAGTTGTAGATAATACCGATTCATATCAAAATTAAATTGTCGACCAAAATAATTTACTCTAGTTAAATTTATGACGTTGGCAAACAAACTAACAATTAACCACAAACTTTAAACTTTTATTTATTTCGAACGCGATAACAACTGTTTAATAATGCAACCTAGTAAACATTTTATGTCGAATATGTAACATATATGTTTAATGTTATACAGAGATGTTTCTGCTATATATTTGACTTTTGTTACATATCTGAAACGCAACAAAGCTTATATATGTAGCAGAACCATCTCTGTACATAACATTTAACATATATGTTACGTATATGACAAAAAATGTTTACCGTAAACATTTACGGGGAAAATTGTAGTTTTTAACGTAAAGTAAACAAATCATAAATTGATAAACAACATAAACAATATAAATATAAAAAACAAATAACAATAAAAAATATAAATATGAAAATTATAAATATAAAAGCTAAAGGTTATATAAAATAAACATTTTTTGTTGCTTTGTTTTTATATATATAAACTATTTTATAACATTACCATGACAGAAATCTCCCCCTAGGTAGAAATGGGAATCCTTATGGGTAATGGGTGTAGCGCGTATATAAATTTGGTATATAAATTTGGTACCTATTGTTACGAGACAGCTCAACTATACGTCCGTTTGTATAGCTGGTACTTTATGCCCGCTTCTGTACATAAATTACTTGTACATGGGGCTAGCATAATATCAGTATCTATTTTACCGATTGGTCTTCTTTTTGAGGAAGCTCAAGAAACTAGGAATAAGGATTGTAGAGATATAAGAGAATATCATACCCGAAAAATATCGAGAATCGCGACGAACGAGGATTTATTTAAAAGACTTTTGCTTTCCTCAGACCCTGTCATTTCGTCCTTCAAACAAACTTCTGTTAAAAAAGCTTATCCTTTTCCTACAGAAATTCTTCAATTGTTAGCAGCTCCAACTTTGGAAGATACAGTTTTATTGCATGGTGAATAACTATATATCATAAAATAATACAAAAATATAAAAACAAAAAAATAAAATAAACAAAAATAAAAAAATATAAAAACAAAAATATACGTGTTATTTACTTAAACAATATGTCAATATTATTTAGTTATTACGCTATTATGTTACTTTCGTATTTTTTCCCGTAGAATCGAGTAGCGTAATCAGTTTTGTTCTACAGTCATTATTTAGTTATTTGTTTATAACAATTCATTGCAACATTGATTTTTGCAACTTCCTTTTTACAGGAAAAATGACTCCTCATGCTACGGTTCTATTTACAATTATCAGTTTTTGGCTAACCTTCCTGGTTCAGCCATAATTAATTTTGGCCACTTTTCGGGGCTTTCGGCACACTGTGCGGCAGTGGTATCGGTGGTGGGAACCATCGGAGACCTGGGTCTCAAGGTGGCGCCCCAGAAGACTCAGGCTGTGTTCTTTCACGGCTGGCGTCGGGGGGCGCCGCCGGAGACTCAGGTCCTAGTCGATGGCGTCCACGTCCGCGTCGGGCCGACGATGAAATATCTCGGCCTGACGTTGGACAGCCGATGGTCATTTAGGACTCATTTCAGGCAGCTGGCCCCCAGGGTGCGCAAGGCCGGACTGGCCGTGGCCAGGCTGACGCGCGCCCAAGGGGGCCCAGGATGGCAGGCTCGCCGCCTGTATGTCGGTGCGGTTCTCTCGATCGCCCTGTACGGGGCGCCTATATGGGCCCCTCAGCTGCTGGCACCGCGGTGGCCAAGCGGCTAATGAGGCAGCCCCTTAAGCTAAGACTCCATGCATGCGGTGAGCTGCGGCAAATGCTGCGGTGACCAATCAGGAGGGAGGCGCAAGTCCGGTTGCGGCAAGCTCCGGCATGCGTCTGTCTCCTGATTGGTCACCGCAGCCGTTTGCCGGAGCTCACCGCATGCACGGAGTCTTAGCTTTAGGCCCCTCATGATGAGGGCGATTCGGGGGTTCCGCACTGCGTCATACATGGCGGCGACCACCCTGGCCGGCTCCCCTCTGTGGAGCTCCTAGCCGAGGAGAGGAGAATCCTCTACTGGCGGGTAAAGGAGCTCCGCGAGGGGGGAGAGCTGACGGCCAGGGGCCGTCAGCTCTCCCCCTCGTCCCAGGCCAGAGACCGGACCCTGGAGCGGTGGGAAGGCTTGCTAGCTGACCCCCGAGGGTCCGGTCTCACAACGGCCGAGGCTGTCCGCCCCTGTCTGTTAGAAATGACAGACAGGAGGGGGCGTGGAATGTCCTTCCACCTGGTGCAGGTATTGACCGGGCATGGATGTTTCAGGAGATACCTGCACCGGATAAGGAAGGAGCCCACCGCTCGGTGCCACCACTGCCCCGAGCAAGAGGACACGGCGCGGCATACCCTGGCTGCCTGCGCAGCATGGGATGAGCAGCGCCGTGTTCTGCTCGGGGCGGTGGATTGCCGAAACGGGGAGCTCTCGCTCCCGCACCTAGTGCGAGCTATGTGCGGAAGCGAGAGAGCGTGGCGACCTCCTTCTGCAAGGAGGTAATCTCCCAGAAGTAGGCCGCCGAATGGAGGCGCCGGCCTGGCAAACACTGTCGCAGAGGACGGCGGGGCCGGTGCTCCCCTGGGGGGAGGGATCTACAGCGGGCCCGAGGTGGTATCGGACGAGGAAAGGGCGCTGGCCTATACGGGCCGGCGCCTCCCTCGGCCACCTCGGGCCAGGCTCCGTCACTCGGAGGGCGGCGAGAAGGATACCTCCCGCTCCCCGAGTGATCGGATAGGAGGGAAAAGGGGAGGTGGAAAACCCGATTGGGATCAGGCCCACCTTCCCAAAATCCCACCTCTCCTTCAGGAAGGGGGGATAAGGAGGAAGGGTGGATGTCCCCTTCCTCCAAGGTGACACCAGAAGGCCAACCGGCGGGGTTACCCGCCGGGGACTGCACCTCTCCCACTAATTCCCCGAAAGGGGAAGGGGGGTGCGGTACAAGAAGGCGAGGGGCTCTTAGATTAGAACCCTGGGGCCGGGGGTTGGGGGGAATGTGGGAGCAGTTCCCCTAACTCCCCTCCTCACGGTCCGACAAGTAGACATCCCGCAGGGATTTTAGTCGGTAAGAGTCCGACATAACCGCCGCCCCTCCCCAAGGGGGCGGGGGTATCCATGATGGATTTCCCTTGTGTGAACAAAAAAAAGGCGGACCTCCTCTTTTTGCTCCGCGCATGCTATCGCAGCCTCGAGCAAGATCTAACGAACCTTTATTTTTTTATCACGCAGGGGAAATCCATCATGGATACCCCCGATCCTTGGGGGGTCGGGGGTTATGTCGGACTCCTACTGGCTAAAACGCCTGCTGGGTGTTTACCTTTCGGACCGTAGTGGGAGGAGTCGGGGGAACTACTCCCGTATTCCCTCCCCAACACCCCAGCCCCAGGGCTCACACTGAAAGCCCCCCGCCTATGTACTGCTCTCTCTTCCACAAAGGGAGTCGGGGGCGCGGTCCCCGGCCGGTTGCCCTTCTGGTTTCATTTACTGGAGGGAGGGGACACCTACCCTCCCTCCGCGCCCTCTTGTTCATCAAGAGGGCGGGGGGTGAAGCACGGCCCCAACCAGGCTTCCACTCCCCCTTCGCTTGACCTCTACCGACGCCAGGGGGAGGCGGGTGTGTGGGTTTCACTCACCCGTCACCCCCTCCCCAAACACGTCCGAAGGTGAGCCCGAGGCGGCCGAGAAGGAGCGGCCTCCGGCTCGCCGGAGGCCACTCCTTCTCGGCCGGCGCCACCTCGGGCCTGCTGCCCAAACCGGGGGAGCGCCGCCTTTGCCGCCGTCGCTCCCTGCAGCGGCGGATGCCCGGGCGGCGCTCCCACTCGGCGGCCTCCTTCCGCGACATCACGTCGCGGTAGAAAGAGGCCGCCACCCCTCATGCCTCCTCGCTCCGCACATGGCGCTAACCACGCGCGAGAGCGAGAGATCCTCCACGCGGCACTCCACCGCCCGGGCCAGGACACGGTGCTGCTGGCTCCACGCAGGGCATGTCGCCAGCATATGATGCGCCGTGTCCACAGGCTCTCCGGGTAGTGATGGCAACCGGTGGTGGGCTGCTTCCCTATCTGGTGCAGGTACTTTTCGAAGCACCCGTGCCCGATCAGCACCTGCGCCAGATGGAAGGTGTTCCCCGTCCCCTCCTGTCCGCCACTTCGAGCAGACAGGGGCGGATGGCCTCAGCCACTCGGAGCCCAGGTCCCCGGGAATCAGACAGTATGTCCGACCATCGTTTCAGTACCCGGGCTCTGGCCTGTGACTTCAAGGCTGCCAGGCTCCTGGCCGTTGGTCCCTCCCCTCCCTCACGGAGCTCCATGACTTTCCAGTAGGGGGTATATCTCTTTTAGGGGGGTATCTCTTTTAAGCCAGGACTCACGGAGGGGGGCCGGTGGGTCCACAGGCTCTGCCAATCCAGGATGCTGTCTAACCCCAGTTCCGGATCGGTGTGGGGGGAGTCAGGGAAACTACTCCCGTATTCCCTCCCCGACACCCCGGCCCCGGGGTTCTCCTGAAGCCCCACGCCCAAGTACCGCGCTCCCTCCCTTAAAAGGAGTCAAGGGCGCGGTGCCTCGACCGGTTGCTCGGCCGGGTTGGCCTTTCAGTCAAACTTATGGAGGGAAGGGACACCGGCCCTCCCTCCTCGCCCCCCTTTCCCCACTATGGTGGGATGGGGAGCAGGGGAGGTAGGCCCGGCCTCAACCGGGCCACCACTCCCCTCTTCCTTCATCACCAACGCGCGTTATGGTGTAAGGGGAAGACTATTTCCCCTCTCCTTTCGTCGCGCTATCGAAGCCGGGCCCGAGGCAGCCGAGGGCGCCTCCGAGGAACTGGAGGTTGCTCCTCGGCCCGCGCCACTTCGGGCTCGCTTCCCACCTCTGGGGAACGCCGCTTTCTCCGTCGCTCCCTGCAACGGACTCCTGGGCGGACTCTCGAATCGCCCTCACTACTACGGCTCGCATAGCCCGCCGCAGCAGACATTTACTGCTGCGGCTGGCTAGGAGCTGGGGCGCCCCATAGAGGGCGATCGAGAGCATGACACCAACGTACAAGCGGAGAGCCTTCCATTCTGGGCACCCCTGGGTCCTCATCAGGTTGACAAGGGCCAAATCTGTTTTGCGGACCAGGGGGGCCAAATGCCTGAAGTGCGGCCCGAAGTTCCAACGGCCGTCCAATGTCAGGCCGAGATATTTAATCGTCGGCCCGACGTGGACGAGGACTCCATTCACCAGGACCTATGTTTTCAGTGGCGCCCCACGGCTGCCGTCATGGAAATAGACGGCTCCTGTCTTCTGGGGCGCCAAATTCAGTCCCAGGTCCTTGGTGGCGCCCACCACCGATTTGAGTGCCGTCTCCGCGAGGAGGCGGGCCTCCCACAGTTCTCCCCCCCCCCGGCTACAACTAGGGTGTCATCTGCGTAGCAGATTTGCAGCCAGGGGGAAGGTGAGAGCGAAGCACCCTGTCGAACGCGATGTCCTATAGCAGGGGACCGAGAACCGACCCCTGCGGGATATCGCGTTCCATCATGTGCCGGCCCTGGACCCCCCGAGTAGGCGACGTCCCTGTCCTGGAAGTAGGCCGCGAAGATACGCCGGAGATAGACTGGCACTCCGTGGTATTCGAAGGCCCGTCCAATCTCCGGCCAGGGCAGGGTGTTAAACGCGTTCGTGATGTTCAAAGACACCGCGAGAAACACCCCGCCCCCCTTCTCCACGACCTTGCGGGTCAGGTCCCGGACATACTAGATTGCATTCAGAGTGGAACGTCCGGGCCTGAACCCATATTGCTGGTCGTGGAGATTCGACCCTTCCGAGGACAAATACTGAACGAGGCGGTCGGCAAAGATGCGTTCCAGCATTTTGTCCCGTCCAGCAGACATATCGGCCTATAGGCCGGCGCACCTCTGGGTGCTTTGCTCTCCTTCGGGAGAAGGACCAATTTGGCCCTCCTCCACTCTGGGGGGAAGACCCCCTCCCTGAGGCACCCATTGAGCACTTACCGCGTGGCAGCGAACAAGTTCCTTTCGCCGAGGGCGAGAGCCCATGCGCGACCAGGAATACCATCGGGGCCAGGTGCTTTGCCCTTGGCCCCGAGCTTCTTCCTGACCTTGGCGAACTCCTTTGGAGTGACTATCAGGCCCTCATTCCAGTCCCCGTCTTCCCTCTCGGGAACGGAGATCCGGGGGCAGTCCATTCATCCTCGGGAAGAGGGTATCTAGGAGCCCCTCGAGTGGTTCATCGACTCCGTTGGTGGGGGCGTCCACGGACGAATCTTACCGACTGTCCGTTTATAAGGGCGCCCTCACGGATCTTCGTCCAGGGTGTCCACCAATTACTTCCAGGCCCTCTTTTTCGCATCAGCAATGGCGGCCTTGAGGGCTTCCCTCGCTTGGAGGTAGCCCTCTAAGGTGTGTGGGGGCCCTCGAATGGACCCCCAGTCCCCGTCCTCGATGAGAAACCGAAAGGGACCCTACCGCACCTGCTCCCCGGGTGACAGGTCTTCCTTCCCCAGGGCTCCCTCCGCCGCTGCCCCATGTTCGGCAGCAACAGGGGTCTCACCCCGGGTCAGGACTTTCCCAACCTGGCGCGGTTAGGGGTGTTCCCTCAGCAAAGTCGGCCCATCCCCAGCTACTCCTACCATGGCTGATGAGCCCCGATGGCGGAGCCTCCAGTGGCTACTGCCCCACCGGCGATCCCATTAGCCTGGGGCAGGGGAGTGTCCTGAGAAGAGCTTCCCGCTCTACCCCCCTCCTCCTCCAATCCCGCCTCCGTCAGGAGGGTGGCCAAAGCCTCGACCTCCATATTTATCTTCGTCTCGGAGACCTCCTTCGGCCTATTCGCCGAAGGTAGATCCGGCACAAGTGTAGCGGCCATCGCTACCACCGTTGCCGGTTCAGCCTGTGTGTCCTGATTCGTGGGTGATGGAGACTGAATTACCTCAGCTTTTTTGTTTCTTTTTCTTTAGTCACGCAGGGGAAATCCTCATGTATACTCCCGCCCCTTGGCGAGGGCGGGGATTATGTCAGACTTCTACCGACTAAACTCCTACGGGGTACCTACCGCTCGTACCGTGGTGGGGGGATTCAGGGGAACTACGCCTGCCTTCCCTTTCCGACACCCCGGCCCCAGGGCTCTCGTGGAGATCCACGCCCAAGTACTGCGCCCCTCCTAGATTGGAAGTCAAGGGCGCGGTGCCCCGGCCGGGTTGGCCTGCCAATATTAATTAGGAGAGAGAGGGCACCCGCCTTCTCTCCTTACCCCGCCTTCCCTCTTCCCTACTGGGTGGGTAGGGAGGGCGCAGTTGCGAGACCCCGCCCCAATCGGTCCTTGCTTCCCTTCTCCCTGCCATCACCGACGCCTGGAGTGGGCGAGAGGGCTTATCCCCTCTCACCCACCCCCATCGGTACGTCGAAGGCGGGCCCGAGGCGGCCGAAGGGCCAGCCTCCAACGAGCCCGCCTTCGGCCTGGCCTCTCCTCTTCGGTCGTCGCCCCCTCCGTCGCTCCCTGCGACGGACTCGTGGTCGGCCTCCCTGCTCGGCGGCCTCCTTGCGAGACATGGCGTTCCGGCAAAAGGGAGGCCGCCGCTCCCCAAATCTCCTCGCTCATTGTTTTGAGCAAGTGCGAGAGCGAGAGGGCCCCCCCTCCTGACACCCCACTGCCCGAGCGAGGACACGGCTTTGCGGAGCCCAAGCCTAGCACATAGCCAGGATGTACTCCGCCGTGTCCTGCGGCTGCAGGCAGTGGTGACAGCTCGTGGTGGGCTCCCTTCCAATCCGGTGCAGATACCGACCAAATCACCCATGCCCGGTCAGCACCTGCACCACATGGAAGGTGAACCCGCGTCCCCGCTTGTCTGCCATTTCTGGGGCGGAGGGTCTCGACCGTTCGGATCCCGAATCCTTTGGGGTCAGCCAAAATGGCTGACCACCGTTCCAGGACTCGGGATCTGGCCTGGGATTCCAAGGCCCTCAGGTCTCTGGTCGATGGACCTTCCCCTCCTCGCGGAGCTCCTTCATCCTCCAGAGGGTGTGTCTTGATTCGGCAAGGAGCTCCACGGGGGGGGAGCTGGCCAGGGCCGTCGCCGCCCTATACGAGATGGTGCGGTACCTCCAAATCGCCCTCACGACTACCGACCGCATCGCCTGTTGCAGGCGACTCTTGTTGCGGTCGGTGGCCATAAGTCGGGGCGCCCATATGACGCCCCATAGAGGCCGATCGAGAGCACCACACCGATATAGAGGCGGCGAGCGTGCCATCCGGGGCCCCCTGGGTTCTCATCAGGTTGGCCAATGCCAGGCCTGCTTTACAGACCCGGGGGGCCAGGCTCTTGTAATGGGCCTCGAAATTCCAGCGGCCGTCCAACGTCAGGCCCAGATACTTAATCGTGGGCCCGACGCGGACGTGGACTCCATCCACCAGGACCCGGGACTCCGGTGGCACCCCTCGACGGGGACCATGAAAATGCATGGCCTCCGTCTTCTTGGGCGCCACTTTCAGTCCCAGGCCCTTGGTGATGCCCACCACGGATTCCAGCGCCGCCTCCGCAGGCCCCCCCCACCACCGGCTCTCTAGCAGAGGCGCCAGGGGGGCCAGGCTCCTTGAGCTGATCCACGCCGATCCATCAGGCCTGATCCTCCGCTTCCAGCGCCGCCTCCGCCGCCCCCCAGCTACCACTAACGTGTCATCTGCATAGCAGATAACGTGGCAGCCAGGGGGAGGGGAGAGCGAAGCACTCGGTCGAACGTGATGTTCCACAGCCGAGGACCAACTCCTGCGGAACACCACGCTCCATGGCACGCCGACCATAGACCCCGCCTTTCTCCGAGTAGGCGAGGTCCCTGCCCCTGAAGTAGGCCGATAGGATGCGCCGGAGATAGACGGACCATGATACTCGAGCGCCCGTCGAATCTCCGGCCAGGGCAGGGTGTTGAATGCGTTGGTGATGTCCAACGACACAGCCATCAACACCCTGCCCTCTTCCTCCACGACCCTACGAGTCAGGACACGGACGTGCTGGATGGCATCCAGCGTAGATCGTCCGGGCTTGAACCCGTATTGATGGTCGTGGAGGTTCGGTCCCTCCGAGGACAGATGCTGGAAGAAGTGGTCGGCAATGATGCGCTCGAGCATCTTGCCTGCCTCATCCAGCAGGCATATCGGCCTAAAGGTCGACGCGCCGCCTGGCGCTTTGCCCTCTTTCAGGTTGAGGACCAACCTGGCCCTCCTCCACTCCCTGAGGCACCTATTCATGAGAACCCGCATGGCCTCGGACAGGCTTCCTTCGCCGAGGGCGAGAGCCCAGGCGCGGCCAGAATGCCATCGGGGCCAGGAGCTTTCCCCTTGGCCCCGAGTCTTTTCCTGCCCACGACGAGCTCCTTTCGATCGACCTCAGGCCCTTCTTAATCGAGCGACCAAGCCCTTCTTAATTCGACCGACCAAGCCCATCTTAACCCTCAGGCCCTCGAAGGGCTCCTGGACACTCTCTTTCCGAAGGTGGAAGGGGACCCCTCCAGATCCCTGCTCCCGAGATGAGGGAGGGGGACTGGAATGAGAGCCTGGAGGTCTCTTCGAAGGAGTTCGCCATGGCCAGGAAGAGACTCGGGGCCAAAGGCAAAGCGCTTGGTCCCGATGGCATTCCTGGCCGCTCCTGGGCTCTCGCCCTCGGCGAAAGGAGCCTGTCCGCAGCCACACGGGACTCTATCAGCGGGTGCCTCAAGGAGGGGGTATTCCCCCCAGAGTGGAGGAGGACCAAGTTGGTCCTCCCAAAGGACAGCAAGGTGCCCGGTCGCGCGCCGACTTTTAGGCCGATATGCCTGCTGGACGAGGCGGGCAAGATGCTTGAACGCATCATTGCCAACCGCCTCGTCCAGCATCTGTCCCTGGAGGGGCCGAACCTCCACGACCACCAATACAAGTCCAAGTTCGGACGGTCCACACTGGACGCAATCCAGAGACTCCGGGACCTGACCTGGGTAGTCGTGGAGAGGGAGGGCGGGGTGTTGTCAGCGGTATCCCTGGACATTACCAACGCCATCAACATCCTACCCTGGCCGGAGATCGGGTGGGCCCTCGAGTATCACGGGGTGCCCGCCTATCTCCGGCGCATCCTGTCGGCCTATTTCAGGGACAGGGACCTCGCCTACTTTAAGAGAGGCGGGGTCCAGGGTCGACGCGCCATGGAGCGTGGTGTCACGCAGGGGTCGGTCCTCAGCCTCTAGCTATCGGACATCACGTTTGACCGGGTGTTGCGCTCTTTCCTTCCCTCCGGCTGTCACGTCATCTGCTATGCGGATGAATGTTAGTGGTAGCCGGGGGGAGGGACCGAGGGGAAGCTCGCCTCCGAGCGGAGGTGGCATTGCATTCCGTGGTGGGCATAATCGCGGACGTGGAACTCAAGGTAGCGCCCCTGAAGAAGGAGGCTGTCTTTTTCCATAACGGCCGCCGCGGGGCGCCACCGGTGACCCAGGTCTCGGTGGGTGAAGTCCGCGTCCGCGTTGAGCCCACGATCAAGTATCTGGGCCTGACGTTGGATGGCCAGTAGGAATCGAAGCCCACTTCAAGGCCTTGGCGCCCCTGGTCCGAAAGGCAGGCCTGGCACTAGCCGGCCTGATGAAGACCCTAGGAGGCCCCGGATGGCATGCTCGCCGCCTATACGTCAGTGTGGTGCTCTCGATCGCCCTCTACGGGGCGCCCATATCGGCGCCCCAGCTAATGGCCTCCGGCCGCGGCAAGGCGCTTCTGTGCCAAGCCATGCGGTCGGTGGTCGTGAGGGCTATACGGGGGTACCGCACCATCTCGTATAGTGCGGCGACGGCCCTGGCCGTCTCCCTATCAGTAGAGCAAAACCCATCTTTTACCTTAACACTGGTATCAGTATTATGATCATTGCCAAATTCTTTTTCTACCGTTATGTTCTCTTGCAATAAAGTTGATGATTCGTTTATCTTACTCATCACCACTGGAAATGGTGATGACAGTGTGGTTGGTGAAGTTGAATAAGATATATATTCATCTTCGATAGTATTGTGTATGCATATAATATCATTATGTATACTTTCACACATTTTACACTTTGTTGTAAATCTTCCTCTTTATGAGTATTTTCTATTGCTGAGCAGTCCTGTGCCTACTGAAAGGATGCAGTGCTCTGAAAAAAAATAAAACATTATTCGGGACAAAAGACATATATAATATTGTAGCACAAAATAATATGGCATAAAATCTAATGCTTTCTTGATCATACGGTAATGCTTTTCAATGGTATAGATGATCATTCTCTTTCTTTATGTCATTTCTAATGAAAATATTTGTTACATCTTTCAAACATTGTAGGGTTTGTCGAAATCTTCGTACGTTATTACATTGATTTTCATTATCTATAATTTCTTCTGCTTACAATGAAGGAAGCAGATATTTTCAGCTTTCGACTTTTATTTCCTCTTGTGTATACATAATCCTCAGGAACAAAATGCAACTGCAACAAAATAGAATATACATGATACACATATCATCAGAAAACATGTTTCAGTATTTTATTATTCATATAAAATACCTCACAAATTCTGCTATTAGTCTTCAGAATCCATCCAGGTCGTTTACAAATAATCCAAGCTATCCAAGCATTCCGCTGTTCCACATTCCCAGACAACACCAGACATCCAGTGGATGTACGTTTCACGTCCAATTTATGTCCGTGGACATAAATTGAACGTAACAAGGATGTCCTTATTGGACATCGGACCTGTAGGACGTCCGATCTACGTCCATTGGACGTCCTATGTCCGAAGTTGTGACAAACATACGTCTTATGGACGTTTTTTATAAAAAAAATGGATATATAATGAACGTCCAATGGACATCCGTGTGCTGTCTGGGTTGTTGTTTCTTTTTTACCAATCGCATAACCAAGTGAGATTAAAGTCACTAGAAGAAATAGTATCATTTTTCACGTTTTAACTAGAGACCCTATAATCAGAGTCGCGCAACGACGTCCCAGCGTTTGATTGGTGCGGTCATGTTTCGTCAAACTAATAGCTATAGTACAACTATACCAAAATAGTTGCATGTGGCTACTGATTATGGCTGTGTAAATGTGTGTCAATTCAAAATGCCAGGTTGTTGTGCACCAAATTGTTATAATTCGGCTACAAAAGGTTATGTAATGAAAGTATTTCCTTGTGACGAAAAACGCAGAACACAATGGGCAGCAAATGTGGGGCGAAAATATTGGAACCCAACAAATAATTCGTATTTGTGCGAAGTTAGTTTTTGATATCACTTTTATTTAATTTTGTTTTAAATAAAACAAAATATTATGTATAAAGATGTATTAATTATTTCGCATAGATCCATTTTGAACCAGCAATGTGGATGAAGACTACATCTGATGGTCGTCGAAGGTTAAAGCATAACGCGGTTCCAACAATTTTTGGTATTTTGGTAACCTCACTGAAAAACAATTAGACATTGATGAAAATTGTCAATTACAACCTGAACCTGAAATAATCGAGAATTCTGAAGTTAATTTGAATACAAGCAACATTGATGATACTACTATCATTACTGAAGGTAACTCAGATCAGTCGTCCAACATACAAACAATAGTGAGCATGGTTTCTTATAATTTCTTACATAAGTGAAATCTTATGTGTATATTATATATTATATTTATTTTTTATATATGTACATGTATGTATATATACTTTCTTTACACAGGAGACACACAACTTACCATCAACAAGTTACAGTCAGGAATCGATGAGGGACAAACAAATATTATCAGGAAAGTGCAAAAGATGTATATATTCTACAAAACTATTAGAAAGCAATGAAGCTTTAAAAAGGAAACTAAAACAATCGAAAGATCGTATTAGAAAATTGAAAAAAGAAAACAACACCAATTTATACAAAATGGAACTGAAACGAATGTTCACAAATGATCAATTGCGTGCTTTGCTAACAAACTCTATAAGATCAAGACATTGGGATAACGAAACAATTATAAAAGCATTACGTCTCAAATTTGCTTGTGGTGAACGTGGTTATGAAGAATTAAGAAAACAAAATATACCATTACCAAGTATTAGAACATTGCAAAATAGGTTACAAAGTCTCAAATTTTCAAGCGGAATATCTGATGAAATATTTGAGTTCCTAAAACTTAAGATACCGAATTTCGAAAATGAAAGAGATAAAGAATGTTCTTTAAGTATGGACGAAATGAGTATTGTATCGGGGACAAAGTATGACACATCAACACACTCCTTCATAGGGCATGTTACATTGCCTGATCATACAGGTACAGCAACGCATGCCTTAGTATTTATGGTAGCTGGCGTGGCTTCTAGATGGAAACAGATTGTCGGCTATTATTTTATAGGAGATGGTTTTAATGGAGCTGTATTAAAACCAATAATATTACAGATAATTCAAAAAGCTGAATCCATTGGTCTTCGCGTTAATAACATTACGTCCGACATGGGACCCGCTAATGTTGCATTGTGGCGAGAATTTGGAATAACAGCAGGACGGTACATAACAACAGTAAATAAATTTCAGCATCCATGTGATTCTCAGCGGCAATTATATATTGTACCTGATGTATCGCATCTTCTTAAAAATTTAAAAGCTTGTTTAATAAATAATAAGTTCATTAAAATTCCTTCTACCTTACAAGAGAAATATAAGTTGCCCACAAATATAGTGCATTTTGATCACTTTGTAGAATTACTTGAGCAACAAAAAGACTTAGAGTTTTTGTTAACGCCAAAACTACATAAATCTTATTTACAATGTGATAATCAGTTTTCAAAAATGCGTGTGAATAGAGCAAAAAATGTTTTAAGTACAGACGTAAGCAGTGCTCTAGAATTTTTGGCAGATGAAAATAATGCTCCTCAATATATAGCAACAGCTTGGTTTGTGAAGATAATTGCCACATGGTTCACATTAATGACAGCAAGATGCTGTTCAGTAGCTTTAGGAAAATTATATATAGATAAGTTTAATGAAAATGTTTCTTTTTTACATGAATGTATATATCTTTTTAAACACTTAACAGTTGGTAGTAAAGGTCAATTTAAGCCCGTGCAAAGAGGCATAATAATTGCCACAACATCCATTATAGAGCTTACTCAGTTTTTGTTAGAAGAGAGAGCATTTCAATTTATTTATACTGCTCGTTTTACTCAAGACTGTGTTGAGAATTTATTTTCAGTTATAAGATCAAAGAATCCTGTCCCTAACGCTTTACAATTTAAGAATAATTTAAAACTTATTTGTATTTCATTGTATATACGGAATATTACAGAAAGCAACTACGAAGAAGATGACGCAAATTACTTAAGTGGCTTTTTAGATGTTATTATTTCAAAGAAAGAAACACCTTCATGTAATAATAACATAGATCAGAGCTCGGCAAAAAATGCACACGACGGCCGATTTTTGACTATCTCCGCCCACCGCTGTTCTCTTTACCTCGCCACTCCGCATGCTGCCCACAAGCCGCTCGAGCCTTAGGAGCGTGTTTCCAACAGTTTTCCACGTCACTCATGAGGTACTATTGTTGACGCGTTTTTTTTTAAGTGGTACCCCCAGTAGGCCTAATCTATAATTCTATAATCTATAATCTATAATTTTTGAAAATGAAGTTTATAAAAAATGAGAAGCGTTCTTCTTTAAACGACGATTCCTTACCACGTCTTATGCGGCTCGCTACATGCAATATGCAAATTGACGTTTCCGCTCTTACTAATAAAAGACGCCGAAAATCGAATTAAATATTCTTCATTTAACATATTTTATTTCGCTTCTGTTCAATTAGTTACGGGTTGTTACAGTCATCAGTGGATTAGGCCTACTGGGGATACCACTTAAAAAAAAACGCGTCAACAATAGTACCTCATGGGTGACGTGGAAAACTGTTGGAAACACGCTCCTGAGGCTCGAGCGGCTTGTGGGCAGCATGCGGAGTGGCGAGGTAAAAGGAACAGCGGTGGGCGGAGATAGTCGAAAATCGGCCGTCGCGTGCATTTTTTGCCGAGCTCTGACATAGATAGTACATTACATATCAGTGTAGCAGAAATTCCCACCTTGAATAATATCGAAATGAACATTTTATATAACATAGCTGGGCACATAATTCATAGTCTACAAAAAAATACGCAGTTATGTAAGAAATGCATTCGTTCAGTTTGTAATATTAAGGGCGAAACTTTGTATTATGATAAATTAGTACGAATACGTTGTTACAAAAAAAACACATTATTTCACGTTAATAAAGCGATATTGGATATGTTTCTACAAATGGAGCATATATTTAGGCAGTACCAGAAACAAATAAAATCTATTGTGACATATAATGTAAAAATGCAATTAGAACAATTATTTACTTCTTACATAAAGTGCAATTTTATACCAAATTATCACAATTTACAGGTGAAAATATATAATAAATATGCTACATTTAGATGTAAGATTTCGTGTACAAAACGAAAAGAACCAAAGAAGCATTTCGATAGCAAAACAATGGCGATGCATACGATATAAGAAAAACTTAAGTTTATTATTTATTTAATGTTAGTATATTGTTTCAAATATGTTTCCTTTTATAATATTTTATTATATTCAGAACGAAGCGTTTTGTTATGCAAAGTTCGAGTACGTTGTTAGGGCAACAAATTCTTCATTTTTTGTTTATATTTTGTGTTAACAGCGTAACAATTTTATGTTAATATTGTATGTCAATATAGTAACATATGACATGTTATTAATAAAAAACATTTAAACTATATGAAAAATTAACATTTGCAAATATGCTATTTCACTAATATTTTGGAACTTAAATGTCCCGCTATACGACTATATCTATGTGTTTGACGAAACATGGCTGCGCTTACCTAACCTTAAAGTCCGTATCAGACTACGGATTGGGATTGAATATTGGATTGAAATTTAACCAATTAGGTTAAGTTTATTATATTTGAGATTATTTTCTTTTTTCCAATTGGTCAAATTTCAATCCAATCTCAATCCCAATCCATAGACTGATACGGGCTTTACGGTCGTTGCGCGACTCTGATTATAGGGTCTCTAGTTTTAACCACATCATTTGATGGTTGAAAATTTTCATGGAAACGTACACAACTTACATGTAAAGAAGGATAGATGAGCAAATTGAAAATTCACATGAAATATTTCACATTTTGAGAATTTAGATTTCACGGTTAACGTTTGAATCAGTCATTATATTTACTTACATTATATTATTATATTACATTACAACTATAAATTTCAACTGCATAATTAATATACTTTACATTTTGTATACTGTAATTATATTTATATGTTAATTATCTATATACAGAAATATTACTTTTCACTTTTTTACAGTTCACTTTTCATGTGAAATTACTTACAGTGAAAAGTGAAAAATAAAAAGTTCATGTGAAAGATTCATGATCGCTACCCTGTGGTGCGATTCTGTAACTCGTTATTGGAGTTAACGACAGTTTCGTTATTGTTGCGCAGCTTTTCTACGGTATACAAAAACTGCGCAACGATAACGAAAGTGTCGTTAACTCCAATAACGAGTTACAGAATCGCGGTACTGAACTGCTTACTGGATAAAATTATTGCGTTCTGATTGGTGCACTTCCATCCATCTTCGGAAATGTACCAATCAAAACGCGGTATTTTCATTCAGCAAGCAATCCAGCACGAAAACAAGCACCGTGTGCCGCTGGCTTTAATTTAGCGTGTTATAGCTGGAAAATAGCCCCTAGCCTGTATTCTTGAAAAATATCGTATACGATATTTCATGAATATCACTAGATATCACGATTCTCAGCCAATTAAATTGTCCCATTGATGAAATATTGTATACAATATTTTTCATAAATTTTCGAGAATAAAGGCCCTTATGTTTAAAAAACTGCATTAATAGAGACCCATATTCAGAACGTGCTTATAACTATGTTAGTGCGCTGTTAACTAATCAGAAGGCATATTGCGTGGCTTTTCATTGGTTTCATTGGTTAACAGAGCGCTAACATAGTTATAAGCACGTTCTGAATATGGGCCAGAGTCTTCTGTACATATGATATCCGATAACCAATAGGATAATTAGAATTCTGGAAGCAAATATTACTAACTAGGGGCCCTAAAAAATGAATTTTCCTATTGGATATCATTGAACATCTCTTAAGCCAACGGCACACGGTGCTTATTTTCGTGCTAAATTGCTTGCTGGATGAAAATATTACGTTCTGATTGGTGCATTTCCATCCATCTTCGAAAATGTACTAATCAAAACGTAATAGTTTCCAGCAAGCAATCCAGCACGAAAACAAACACCGTGTGCCGCTGGCTTTATTATCGTATCTTGAATGTCGGGTGCACTATGAATCGTACTTTAATCAACATGCATGGTATGTACAGTGCCATTGACAAAGATAAAAGACACCTTCGACGATGCACTAGATGCGTGTAAACGTGGAAGGGATAACATGACTACCGCCTAACGTGACGTTTTGTTCGTCCGTCTGTCTGTCGCGCGATATTATCAAATGCTTGGAAAAACATCTGGCGACCGTTTTTCAACGTGCTGTTGCCGATAGTGTCCCATCGTTTGTACGAAAATAAGAAATTGTATCGGAGGAAAAGAAGAAAACACTATCCGTGAGCAACGATCACGATGATGAACATGTGGAAAGTGCGAGAGCTGATGGACAAGGCGTAAGTTGATCCTGAGCGCATGTACTTCAACGTAACCACGAACAAGTGCCGAGATAACCTCATAACGGTTCTTTTTCCTGGATCAGAACGCATACTGCCTCATATTTGCTGCATTTCATGCGTTTCGCGCTGGACCAGAGATCACGTTTCGATGCGATGCATTGCTTCTGCACGAATATGTCCAAGAATCTCGCGGACGCCTTGCGATATTCGTTGAATGTTCTTGTCATCACCAAGATCCAAGAAGTTTAATTGAGAGAATGCGATAGAAAGTCCGGCCGATCGTGCATTCGCGCGCACGAGAGTATGCAATCGGTTCCGATGCGTGAGCGAGTTTCTTGGGCTGCGGCTGTGAGAGAGGGAGGAGGGAGAGGGACTCGTAAAACTGGAACGGCGTGGATAATTTTATAGCGCGACCTTGAGATTCGACGGCGTATGCTGCGAGATAAAACTGTTTTCGGTGTGATCATCGATTGTATATTTTACAACGACGGGATTAATTTCCAAGTTTATGTTGGTTACTTTATCTTTTTTATGTCTCTTAGGCATGTATTAATAGCCGTTACTTGAAATTCTTTTCCCAAGTAAGATTTAAAAATTGAGCATTTAAATTTGGAGTAAGATATGAATTTTTCTATTAAATTGTGATTGCGGATATATGATCTGTTTTTCTTTGAAGGATTAATATGCATTTGCAGTACACTTAAAAAGAAACAGGTATATAGTTAGGACTTGGTGAAAAAAGGAAGAAAAAAATTAATGCATGATAGTACAGGAAGTATAGTCGGAAAAATGGACTAGTAATGCTATATATATTATATGATTCAAATGAAAAAATTAAATCTAATATTCAATTGATATCTGAATATTTCTATACATGAGACGAGTTTCAAGTGACAACCATTAATATGGTCTTTAATAAGACAAACTGTATATTTTATAAGATGCATTATACATGCACACATACGCATATATATATATATATATTATAGTGTAAACTTTTAATTTATAAGATTATTTAAATATGACTAATTTAATAGAAAACTTACAGATTAATTAATTTGTTCATTTTAACTTATAGGACTAATGTGGTGATGAATTATACAGAAACAGAAGCCAAAGTCCGAGAAGCAACTAATGATGATGCATGGGGTCCTACAGGTATGATTAGTGATAATTAATAGCATCAAGGCTCTGCACATATGCTTTATTTAAATAAAAATTGAAATATTTTTTGCTATATAAATAATTTTTTGAATATTTTGAATATAATTATTGAGTCAAGACTATTAATAAATAAATAAATGATAAATACTTTATAGGGGCAATGATGCAAGAACTGGCACAAGCCACATTTACATACGAGCAATTTCCAGAGGTAATGTCCATGCTCTGGAAAAGAATGTTGCAAGAGAACAAACGGAATTGGCGACGGACATATAAGGTATATATATCCTTGCAACTATACACTGTACATAAGTTGCATTATTATTTATTCAAAATAACCATTTGAATCATGATTCTAATAATTATGTTTCTTTATAGTCATTGCTTCTCCTTAATTACCTGGTACGAAATGGTTCAGAACGAGTAGTTACTTCGTCGCGCGAGCATATCTACGATCTCAGATCCTTGGAGAATTATACTTTCATTGACGAATTTGGAAAGGACCAAGGTATAAACATCAGACACAAAGTCAGAGAATTGATTGATTTTATTCAAGATGATGATAAACTCCGAGAGGAGAGGAAGAAGGCTAAGAAAAATAAAGACAAATATGTCGGCTTGTCAAGCGAAGCGATGGGAATGAGGTTCGGAGGGGGCGAGAGATGGATGGACAGCCCCAAATGGAATAAATCCAGTGTGGAGGCATACAACGACTGGGATAAAGACAGTCGTGGAAAAGGATTCGAGGATATGAATAATAGGTACATGTGAACATAGTTCATTCTTTTATCTTATAAGGTAGAAGTACTGATTGCTCGACATGTCTTTATATTAGGATATATATGTGTTAAGGATTTACCTAGTTCGCGTTCTAGAACGTTCTCGAAGCGAAAGGAATTACAGTTTATTTGTAACCAAATATGGTCTTAATTTGATATTCGTCAAGGTAAGGCAAACGCGAGAGCTCTGGTGTTTGTATCATTGTGGCAAGATCTTATTGGGCCATGTAGTCTTGCTGAGGTTAGGCTCGCGGATAGGTTGTTTTTGCCGCGATTCCAATCAGCGACACGTACAGTTTCGTGATTTTTCTGGCAATGTAAGCAAGGAGACGAAGCGTGTAGTAACGTGCGCAATTGTCAGCAAGCGATCAATATTCGTTACCGGGTCGATCAAAATATACAGTCGTTTTTTTAGTAAAAGGGCGCTTTAGCATTAAACACAACATGTACTTGATTTCGAACACATCCTGTTCCTGCACGCAAAAAAATAACTGAGCATTGTTGATGTGAAACTCGAAGGCGCGTTAACAATACGAGAACTTAACATTATTAATCTTTAGGGCAAAAGCACAGGTTTTTGCATAACACATAATACATAACGCATAAGAGAATAAACCAATTAGTTTTCTTCATTTCCTTCCTCAAGATAGAAATGAAGAACTTTGATTGGTTGATTCTCTTATGCGTTGTGTATTATGCGTTATGCAGAAGTCTGTGCTCTGGCCCTTAATATTTTTATTATAATATTTTGATTCTAACTTCATTCTTTCTTGTATCAATTCATGTACATCGGTGCTCAGAATTATTTTCATTTTTCAGGCGATTCCCTCCCCCCCTCCCATTTACTTTCTTTTATCTTTCTCTTACTGCAGCCGCATACCCATTGGCCATAGACCTGACAGTCGCGCTCCCCCCCCCCGTCTTAGAACCGTTGATATCATAAGTACTTAGCAATAGGTGTAATTACAGCTAATTTTATAGCTATTGATAAGCGCTTTTTAAATATTATGTTATCAACAGCCCTAAGGCGGGGAGCGCGACTGTCAGGATTATAATCAGCGAGCAGTAAGGGTGCAAGTGCAATAAAGGGAAGTAAAAAGGAGAAAATTCCCGAAAATTGCTTGGAAAGTGCAAATAATTCTAAGCACAGATGTACATAATTATGTTATAACCATATTGTATCAACCGCGCGCTACTATTTGATTGCTATCAAAGTCGATTGTGATTTAATTAAAAAATTATGAAAATATTTCACCAGATATTTACCAGATATATAGTGTATAAAATGTTGACAAGTAAATTATCAATTATTACCATAGAATTATAAAAAATAGTCAATCATTTTATTTGGACGACAATCATATCTGGATACTGGATCGGAAAGATTTAATAATCGACATAAATATTTTAAGTTATTAAGATATTGTTTCAACATGCTATCATATGCTTAAAAGTTTTTATTTTTTAAACAATTTAGGAACTTTATACTCTTTTTTTTGTCTCTTATGTGTCAATAATAGATGTTTATCTATCAATCTATAATTATTCAGCTATAAATATATACATCGAAAATTTGCAACCAAATTCATTATGTCTGAATATTATTTATGTATCATGACTGTTCAGTAATTATGTTCTCAAGTAGCCCATCTATCACTATCTGTCTTAGTCTGACTAATGGGAACTCTTATTTTTTATTACACTGTTTTTTTCTACTACTTAATTTGAACAACTTTTGTCTAAAACATTTTTTTGTCTAATATTTTTTGAGATATTTGAGGAAATTTTGATAACTTTTTCAATATTTAACTTGCGATATCTAGCTAACTTTGTTGGAAGAAAAAGTGGTACTAGACTTTCTTGCTTTATTTAGTTTCAAGAATATATTGTTACAATAGCGCCCTGATTTTTGTTAATTTGATGATCTTGAAATTTCCAAAAATCAGTAAGTTAACAAAAGTCAAGGCGCTATTGTAACAATATATTCTTGAGACTAAATAAAGCAAGAAAGTCTAGTACTACTTTTTT
>NW_020229941.1:210000-300645 GCF_003227715.2 Harpegnathos saltator
TTACCGAGCTATTTTAACGTTACCAGTTCAACATCTTGGAAAGAGAATTTTATGTTAATCACATTCATTAATTATGATAACTAGTATGCAATTCTTAGCAAATAAGTTTATAATTGGAATTTACGATTGAGTTTGAAAGATTTACGGATTTTGACAAATTTCCACAAATTTTGCAGTATTTTTGCAATTGAATATATATTTTTACGACTATATTCCAATTTTATCCTTGTATAATTCCACAACTTCTGTAAAAATTTGACAGAGAGAGAAAGAGAGATAGAGAGAGAGAGAAATGTGCATTGACTTGTTTCTTCCAAGGTGCTGAGTTAACTCAGAACTGTTTTTCGAGGAACGTATAAAATTTTCCCTCTAAAATTGATGATGCATGTGCTCTAAATAAAGAGAACTGCGCACGAAATATACCGCGCACCTTCTCAGTTTGAAACTAATGTAATCCGCCCAAGATGAGCCTTTCCTTGCAGCTTATAAAAACGAAGAGAACATCACGGCGGTTGAGAGTATCGCCGTCGCATTGTTGGAAGTATTATGCGCCGTGCGACGCATTAAAAGTCGCAGCAACTTGGAGAAAATACGAGCATCCTTGGCAAACTACGTGACGCTTTTACCGGGGACCATTACTCCTCAGAAATACATGGGTGTTGACGACGGCGCGGAAGTGGACGTCACGACATACGGGCGAATTTTAGAGAGGACGATCGACATATTTGATCGCAACTGGCCGTTGGAGCGAGACGACTGTCTGGATCCTTTGATCATAAAATTAATGGTCGTTGATGGCGCCACATTGCCAATGTTGTCAGAATCTTTGAGGCGCCTGACCATCGCGCTGAGCAGATCCGAAGATGAGAGAAAGACTTGCGCGATCTCGACGATACTGCAGGATCTACTGAAGAGCGATGCGATATTCTCGGCTATAGTGAACACGTGCCGTGTTCAACGAGTGCATTGTCTTTCGTTGGAAGTAGAGCTGGATCAGGCGTGGCAAAGTACGATGCAAATTTTGGTCTCCTTGCCGAGTCGCGTGGCTAATAAGATGCGGCTCGATACACCGAAACTGTACACGCCGCAGGTCTACGTCAGGTTGCTCTACTTCCACGTGTGCCGCGCGATGCATTTCGTCAACGATAGCTGGTATACATGCGACATTAAGCCGAAAATAAACATACTCTCATCCCTGATCAGCAAAATCTTGATCACTTCGAAGCCGACTTATGACGCAACTTGTCTCATCGATGTCTTCAAGGAGTGGTGTTACGAGAATATTAAGAACGAGAAGCGCCTTGTCAGGAGTGTGCTTCGCGAACTAGACTCTACGGCTGTTGAACACATGGCCACGTTGTTCTTAAAACATAGTGAGCCCAAATACGGCGTTCGTCCTGTTTTCGGAGACTTGCTGACCACACCACATTGGAAATATGTTCTAACGACGAAGATCCCCTTCATGCGCCATTATAAGGACGAGAGCCTAATGTTTAATTTGATTTCCTATCTGTCATCTTGCGAGGATCAAGACGCATTGCCGGAGTTAATGATGAAACTCATCAACGTCTGGGCCGACAGCAGCATCATGAATCACACGCCCGTCGAACAGCATGAGTACATCTCGCGGTTGGTTATTTTGTCTGTGAGGGTATGCAAGAATCGCTTGAAGCAAAGCATGAAGGAGCAGTGCCGACAGCTGCTGCTCGTCGGAGTATCTGTACACTTGGAGTCTACGGATATTTACGTAAGAGCGATGGGCATGATCACCGCCGAGATATGTACAAACTGCCTGTCCGAGAATGATATGTCGCAGTTAGCATTCGATTACGAAGGTATGCCCGCACGAATGCAGCAGTTAGTCGAATCGCTGAAGCATCTGCATGCGCCGACTGTATGCGAACTCAGCGATGGCTTGACTAGCAATGTCGACGATGTCGATACTGCGGTTGATAAAAAGATACGCAAATTGGTAGCTGATATCTTACCGAGTCTGCAAACAGAGTCGAACGGAGAAACGGAGGACCATCCGAATTCAAGTACGAATGTCACGAAGGAAGAGAAGTCTAACGATCTGGAAGTGACATCGAATGTGCAAGATAACACGCAAGACAGTTCTCAAGGAGACGAGGACGACGAGTCAGAAGTGGATAGTGACGACGACTTGGTGCCGTATGACATGAACGAAGAGCAGGACAAACCAGTCAGCAAATGGCGGCCAATGTATCTACGAGACTTGCGCGATAATCTGACGGACGAGCGCACCTTCTCCAACCCCGACGTCTTCTCCGAATCCATGTCGGTCTGCGAAGAGCTCATACGGACGCAACTGCCAAACGACGACGCGTCTTTTGCGGTCGAGCTGCTGGAATTACTCGTCACTCTTAGGCAGCAGTCCTACATGGAGAACTTTGAGGACATAGTGTTTCGCTGCTGCGTCGAAATCGTCGTTGTGCGCCCGAAAGAATGCGCCAAATTTCTGTGTATGCAGTTTTACGAAGACGCCGGTAAGTACTCGTTGAGCCACCGCTTGTTATTCCTCGATGTGCTGTCCGAATCCGCGAAGCGGTTATCGCAGATTAAGCTGGAAGACACAACCAAAAGCAACACTGAGAATACAAAGCTGGTCAAGAGGAAGAAATCCATCTCGAGTCCTGTCTCTGTCTTTATCGACATGACGAAAGCGCGCAAAACGCAGGAACTTTACTACGAAGACGTGGAGGATCTACGGAGACTGCCGAACAGTCAAGGCACCGACTGGCGGGAGATTATTGAGAAAAGGATCGAATCGCATACGAGACGATTCGCTCACCAGTCCAAGATACCCAAAGCAAGCGTCAATCGTTTCGCGAACGTCGCCTCGTCGTTCTTGTACCCACTTTTATACGGTTTCGGTCGGCCACAAGAATCCGGCAAGCTACAAGGTTTAAAGATCTATGCGGATCAAGAGAATATTTTGTTGTTGCGTTACCTCAAAACACTGTCTGTGATGATGCGGGCAGCGGAAAACTGTCCATTGGCCTTGAAGGTAGCCAAGGAGATTTTAGAACTCACGTGGACACTGAGAAATCACAACGAAGCGGCCGCAAGATTCGCCGTCGTGGAGTGTGTCGTAAGCGTGTTGGTGTCATTGCCGAAAGATGGGATCGGTGAATTATTGGACATGCTGTTGGAGATAAGAGAGTGGCTGTTGTTGACGCAGAATGTCATCTACGGCGAGCACGATGCGAAGTGCAGAGAATTGAACGCCGCTGTGATGCGCTATGTCGACGCGATTATTGGATCTGTTCTCAGTTGAATTTACATGAAGATTTAACTACAGGTGGAAGACAAAAGGATGACATTAATGTTGAAAATCAGAAAATGTTTATTGGCTGTTTATCTGGGTGGTATAATTTTTCCAACAAATAAAAGGAATCCTTTATTAAATATCTAAGTCAAAGTCTTTTTTCTTTATGTATATATTGTATTGTGGATTTTAATACACACATACATATGTTTGATAGCGCTTATATTCGTTTGTGTGCAGTTGAACTCGTCAAACTGTATAAAAAGATCCTTCACTATTTTACAATCACTATATTTACTGAGATATTAAAGATAAGAATTTATTGTGATAATTATAGAAATATCAAAGGTTGAGATTAAAGAAAATTAAAGTAAATACGTTGTAATTCTGATGAGACGAGTTTTTTTAGACAAAGTCTTATCTAAAATGTTTAAATCTATTGACAATCTAGCAATGACAAAAAGGTCACATGGCAATGGCGGATAGTATGCTGGATCGTATTGTCTAAACGTTTTCTATTGAATGAGACTTCGCCTAAAGAGATGGTCACACGCGTACTCTCATTTGACAATCTTATTTAATTAATGCATCAATAATTATAGCTGTTTACAAAATATATAGGAATATAGGAAATATATAGGAATATAGGAAAATATATAGGACTTTTTATTCAGTTTAATCATTCTTGTACAAGAGCGGATGTGTGAGATACCTTATATATTTGATCTATACGATATTATATGTTCTATATTAAATAATATAAAGGCTATAACATGTGAATAAAATGAATCTATTTGTTCTATGATTCTACAGTTTTTATTATATTGATACAAAATCTTTTCCCATAAATAAATGTTGATACGATAAAAAATTTTTTTAATATTATCTTCACACATGTGTGCACATATACAGGGTGTCTCAGAACTTTGGCACACGGGCTCCGTAGGGACATAGAGCTAAGTGAGAGGAACAAAAAAGTCTTTTACCATAATGTGAAAATAATAGTTTTTTAATTATAATAACGCAAAGTTAGGCGTTTTCCATGCCCAGTGCCTATAGACGCTCCGCGGCAAGCTGTGTGATGTAGGGGCTGAGCGATAACGCGTCTCGCGCTGATTGTCGTGAGGGCGTCTTGGCGCTTTGACGCCGCGCGACGGTCAGCGCGAGCCGCGTTACCGCTCAGCCCCCACACACACAGCTTGCCGTGGAGCGTTTATGAGCTGCGCTGGACGTGGAAAACGCCTAACTTTGCGCTGTTATAATTAAAAGACTATTATGATTTTCACATTATGGCAGAGGACTTTTTTGTTCCTCTCACTTAGCTCTATATCCCTATGGAGCCCGTGTGCCAAAGTTCTGAGACATCCTGTATAATTAATATAATTAAAGTAATTAACCTATAAGGATT
The DNA here is from genome assembly GCF_003227715.2 of Harpegnathos saltator. Lineage (NCBI taxonomy): Eukaryota > Metazoa > Arthropoda > Insecta > Hymenoptera > Formicidae > Harpegnathos > Harpegnathos saltator. The sequence continues at coordinate 214,698 of NW_020229941.1, forward strand.
CTCAACATTTACATTCATTGAAAGAATTATCTTTTTTTCCTTTTTTCTCATTGAGAACGAGCTCTCTCGTTTGCGATAAAATATTGCTTCAAGACGATTTGACAATGAATTTTTAGCACTTCACACCTAAATAACCAAACATGCAAAAGTAAATTTTGCTCACTGTCTGCTGTAAACTCTGTTGCAGTTTGCTAGTAGAAATACAACAGAATCTAATGGCAAAGTATGACAAACTGAGCAGGATCTATCGTTCCAACGTATTGTATTTAAATAGAAGATTTTGCTTGCTTTCTGCCATCAATCTATTCTTAGATTTTATCAGCAGATTCTATCAACAGAACGAGCTGAATGCGGACATAGATGTTTATGGATCTGTTAACAGATTCTAATTAAACCTGTTGCCAATTTATCGGCAGACTGCTAACAAATTGCTTACTAGCCACTTATTCGAGTGGGGATTTCACATACATATAACAGGGTGATTGACGTAATAGTCCGCACGATTTATGATGCATAGACTTCCTATAGTTTAGTCCCAATATACTATAGTCCCAAGCACAAAGGAACATTGCAGATTTTGCAAGTCCACTGTGTAAATTCTACCTTCGTTTTAGTATTACACAAAAAATAACGTCTCTTTTTCTCGATTGCGAGAAGCATATGAGTACTTTCAGAGAATCATTTTTCAGCAGCAAGGACCATTGGCTTACGCGAATTCATGCTACAAACATTGGTGTCGATTTTCTTACTTGAAACCAGAGCGAAACTGTTTCTCTTATATTGGGACCACCATTTTGAATATTTTAACTTCGGATCCGAAATCAGCGATCCCGAAACCCCCGGATATATAATTTGATGTGAATCGGTTTAATTTTCATAATTTAATCGGCCATATTGGTCCGCCATCTTGAGTTTCTCAATTTCGACTTCAGATTCGTAATCAGTGAGCCCAAAAACCTTCGGATACACAATTTTATGTAAATCAGTCAGATTTTGAACATTTCGATCCGCCATATTGTGTCCGTCTTCTTGAATTTTAGAAAACTTACAATTCTGACCTCATATTCGTAATCAGCAACCTCCCGGAAAACAAATTTGAAAACATATTATCAGGGCGAAATCCTTAGTTACGATAGATTTTATACAATCTATGTTTTTTCCAAAATTGGAACCGCCATATTAGTATAAGTTTTGAGAATTTTGAAATTTCGACTTAAGGGGACACATATGTTCATCACTCGTAAAAAAAAGCCAACTTTCGAGAAATTTTTTCTCAGCCTGAGATAAAGATATCAATACGGGGTGTTTTTCAGATTATATAACATACATTTCAGTACAAAAAAATGTAAACGAAAGTTCGATTGAGCAAATATTGTGAAAATGACGCAACATGGCGTGAAACCCGATTTTTGCAGTGTCTGCATGATTCCGTCCTGTACGTTCGTGCGATCTGCAAAACAAAAATATTTTTTTAAACATAAAGGTTGTAGTTATGGTCCCTCGGGGGGAATTTTTGAATTTCGCAAAATTAATAAAATGGCGTAACTTTAAAAAGAAAAATACACATTTTCTTCAAAATTTCGTCACATTTGTTGTTAAAAAAAAAACGAAACGGAAAATCGAAAAACGCCCTCGACAGATGATAGAGAATTTAATTACGAATATTTTCATCTAAGGCGTATCCAGAAATATTGAAAACTCGATGAGTTATCGTGCAGACACTGACGGAAAACAGCGTTTCGAGAAAAACGCGTTTAAAGTTTTGATATAAGAACTTCATAATATAACTTTTGTATAATCAAACTTACTATTACTCAGCTATTCCAGCGCCATAAGAAGTACCTTCCTGTGCCTCGTTAGTCATGTGTTGCTTCGATAAAGAAAGTCTACGAGCAATTCGAGCCTCCCTTGTCGCTTGTTGCGCTTTGATGCGGGCGTGTTTGAGACGGTTCGAATCCTCTTATTGACAATATTCATACGTATTTCGTCCAACTTGGATGCCCAACAAATCCATTATGCGTAAATATGAATCGGCTCCGTCGTTAAAAACGCTCGCAGACACGTAAGCAGCTATTTCAACAATGCGCAGGCTACCAAAGATTATCTTGGACGCAAGTTTCCAAATCATCTGGTTATAACTTTCGTTATTATTTTGCGTATAACCACCCATGCATCTTTGCAGTAAATCTTCTTTACTTAAAGCTTCGTACACGGGTTTGATGGCTGTCTGTACAATTTCCGGTAAAGCAGGTTGATGTTTGTAATTTTTTAGAGAGCCTTCAGCCTTCGCTTTTTGCCACGTGCACCAACTATTGGCTCCGGGCGGACAGTATACGTGTTGTGGCTTGACGTCAGTGGAAATTTTGTGATAAAATGTAGCCCAAATCGCGTCCTTCATATTTTGTACCGAGTCACAATTATTTCGGATCACCAAACCATAATACACTGTTAATTTGTCAATTAACGATGCCATTAATTTTCCCTTGCCTTCCAGGCTTGCCGACCTCGACTTCGTAGCTTTCGCTGCTTCTTTGTGTTTTTTACGTTGCGAAGCCATCTACCCATGCGTTTCTGCACATGGCCCACACATTCCAATTTTTTCGGTATTATGTTATCATATATACACGCGTTCAGAAGGGCGGAAAATGTCTTAAAGTCGTCGTCACCAATATAATATGCGTATGCGGTATTATATAATTCGACTGATCGTTGGAACATTTGAACCATGGCGTCACATTCCATTTTTCCTGCACTTCCAGTGTGATTTGCTGAGCATTGTTCCTCGTGAGATTTTATTCATTGCTCATATTCCGCAGAATCCTTATCTTTTTCATGAGCTTCGCATTCCTTGCAATACGAACTTTTGACAAAAAGATCAATCACTTTTCCCGTGTACCATCCGATAATATTCGCGACACCAAATAACGACGAAAAGCCGCGTTTCATCCAGGTGCCGTCTCCGGATACTTTTAAGCCGTCTGGTATATTTGGATGTTCAGCATCGTTGGTTTGTTGGATCTCACTTTCAGCAGCCTCTTTCAGAGATTGCATTCCAACGACTTTCGCGACAGTGTGTATATTGCCCATAATCTTACCATAGGAGCATTGTGCGACATATTTCGGCAAATCCATTATGCCGCAAAAACGTTGTATTCCTTGTAGTCCCTTACCAAGAATACGCATAGCGAAAGTCAATCGTCTATTGATCTCGTATGCAGTCCCTATTAGCGGTGACAAATATACGCTATTAATTATCTTATCGCACGTAGTACACTTAATATTTAATTTAAAACCGAGTCCGCGAACATTCGATTGTAAAAATTTAACTGCACCTCTACATTGTTTACAAGCGACACATTCAGATATTGCTGTAAACACAGCGCAGAATTGCAGAATACAAAATGACATTTCAGGATCAAACGTAACGTTCGATTTTTTGTGTAGCTTTTCCGAGGTTTTGTTTGTATAAGTTTCCTCGCTCTCCATCTCTACATTCGTTGGAGGTGGTCTTTTTTTCTTCGGCCGTATAGTGCGAGTTACACGCGACCCTTTTCTATCGATACTTCGACGTTTCATTTCGTTTTTCGCGGACTGTTCGAAGAGCTGTGAGCTACTAAGCTCGCTGTGTTTCGTACTTCGCTTCTTTAGCCTCGAGTCCAGCGTGTAGAAATTTCTTTGATAGCCAACGAATAGAAAGCAGGAGAACGGTTTCAGGAGAACGGCGGCAAAGTGGAAGTCGGTAGATACAGATGAAAGTTAAGTTTCGACTCGATGCAGGTTAAATGAAGTAACAACGTGAATTTCAACAACACGGGTTTTAATAAAGTAATAGCTGTTAATAAAGTTATAGCTGTTAATATTATAGGTGGGCCATTGTGATTGGCTCCGTCAAATTATGCGTGCGAGAGCCGTGCTCCTAAAACTTGTTCCGCGATATCATCGAAGGAAAAAGGCTTTGTTGTCGTTGGCCTTCTTTTCATCGTCAGCTGATCCGAATAATAGACATACATCACGTTGCCGTTTAACGCACACAATCGAATGTTTGGAAGACCAATAACAACAAACCGTGACGTAGGATACATGTGTCGACGGTCGAACTTTCTGGAAGCTTCTTGCGCGCATTAGTCTTTGGTTGAGAAGCCTCCAGGGCCGGAACTTAGATCGTGTTGCGATTCGGTCATCACCGATGCGACCACTCTCACTTTTTTCCATACTTAACACGCTGGTTCTACGCTTTCTTGTCATTTTCATTAGACTATCTAACAAAAGCGAATTTATAACCTGTCCGAACACGCGCGATTCCGATCGGTAGCAAGTCGTAGCATGCGCTCCGTTTGAGTCTGCGCGCGCCAAGTAACCGAGCGCCCGAACGACCGTTCGCGCGCTCGCACGTTTTCATCTATATCTTCGTCAATTTTGCGAGTACCGAGATGCGCTTTTAACCATAAATTCTTGAAACTATGTACAATATAAATAAACAAATAAAAAAAATCGATTTTTTTGACCCGACAAACATATGTGCCCCCTTAATTTTCGGAATCAGCAATGTCTAAAACCTTAGGGTACATACCAGGTCTATAAATATGAAATCGGAATTTGCCCATAGATGGCCCTAGCTGTCAATGTAGTTACCGTCAAACCGCGTCATTGGCGCCATTTCCATTTGTTGACATCTGACAAAGATTTTCAATTCACAACAATACAAGTTTCATACAACAGCATAGTTTGTAATAGCGTTGAACATGTCGAATTTTGTGCCTGAAAGCTACGATTTGCGGACAGCATTGATTTTCTGTTACCATTTGAAGAAAACTGCTGCAAAATCGCATCGAATGCTTGTCGAAACTTACGGTGAGCATGCTCTTGGTAAATCACAGAGCTTTGAATGGTTTAAAAAATTCAAACGTGGCGATTTTTATGTGAGAAACGAAGAACGTGGAAAACCACCGGAAAAGTTTGAAGACAGCGAATTGCAAGCATTGTTGGATGAGGATAACGCTCAAACGCAACAACAACTTGCGGATCAATTAAATGTGACATGAGAAGCCGTCTCCATACGTTTGAAAGCCATGGGAAAGATCCAGAAGATGGGAAAATGGGTTCCACATGAACTGAATGAAAGACAGCAGGAAAACCGAAAAACCACTTGCGAAATGCTGCTCGCCAGGTACAAAAGAAAGTCATTTCTCCATCGAATTGTGACTGGCGATGAAAAGTGGATATATTTTGAGAATCCTAAGCGTAAAAGATCATGGGTGACTCCACGCGAACCATCGACATCGACTGCAAGGCCAAATCGCTATGGACGGAAGACAATGCTCTGTGTTTGGTGGAATCAGAAGGGTGTGATCTATTATGAGCTGCTAAAAGCTGGCGAAACCATTAATACTGAACGCTACCGATAACAAATGATCGATTTGAATCAAGCTTTGCGTGAAAAACGACCAAAATATCAAAAAAGGCAACACAAAGTGATTTTGCTTCATGATAATGCACCATCGCACACAGCAAAACTGGTCAAGGAAACGATTGAGGCGTTTAGTTGGGAAATACTTTCGCATGCGGCTTACTCACTAGACTTGGCTCCGTCCGATTACTACTTATTTGCATTGATAGGACACGCACTTGCTGAGCAGCGCTTCACTTCTTACGAAAATGTACGAAAATGGCTCAATGACTGGTTTGCCTCAAAAGAGCAACAGTTTTTTTGGTGTGGCATCCACAAATTGTCAGACAGGTGGGAAAAATGTATAGCTAGCGATGGGCAATACTCCGAATAAAATATTTTTTATCATTTTCATACAATAAACGTGTATTTTCTATACAAAAATTCCGGTTTCATATTTACATACCTGGTACTATCAGAAAAATAAGAAATGAAGAAATATTTTTTTATTCAGTTCGACGAGGTGTGACTAATATGCCACACCATGCTTCAAAGGGTTAAATGATGCAATTTTTTTCATAATTGTACGGAATTTTAAGACGAATTGAACGCATTATCAGAAATGTCACTTTGGTAGAATTCCTGGTTAAGGGAGGTACTTTCATACAAGTTGTACAAGTAAAGTAAAGTAAAGTTTTACAAGTCCATAACTTTAAAAATATTTATCAAATCAAAAAATTGTTCATAAGGATGTTTCATACAGGGTTCTCAAAAAGTCTTCGAACGATAAAATATCTCGAAAACAATCAGTTTTTGGAAAAAAATGTTTCAGGCAAAAGTTGTAAGGTTTAAAATGATCTATTTACTGATCTTATCAGTTTGACCTTGGCTAGCGTCAACAAGCTCAGGGCAAAGTCACCTTGAACTTTTCAAATGGAACGCCCTACTTTTTTTGGCATATTCTTATAACGTATTTCAAGAGCTTTCCAAAACACTACAACAAAGTATTTTTTGTTAAGTCTATCTCGAGTTATGAAGCTTTAAAGTTACAGTACCGTCGGCATTAGCATTACCCAAGGTGTACCGCGTGGAGGTTGCACGATCGGATTTACACCTCTTGTGTGTGTGTGTGCGTATGTGCGTGTGCGTGTGTGTGTGTGTGTGTGTGTGTGTGTGTGTGTGTGTGTGTGTGTGTGTGTGTGTGTGTGTGTGTGTGTGTGTGTGTGTGTGTGTGTGTGTGTGTGTGTGCGCGCGCGCGCGGGCGTGTTATGTAACAGAAACAAGGATCCCACGATTCGTCACTCCCGTAATATTTCATGACTCCAAACCCTTTCTGTTGTGTAAAGAGACTTTATCTCATCTTTTAAGATGTGCAACATTTTTCAATTAATTACATGTTCAAATTGTCTTCCTTCTACCATTTGACAATGAGCTAAACGTTCATAGAAATGACTGAACACATCGTTTATTTGTTCTAAAGTGATGAGAGATGCTTCCTGCATTATTCGATTGCTAAGGTCTTCCAAATTACGTGGTTTTGTCGCATAAACCTTATTTTTGAGATATCCCCAAAGAAAAAAATCTAGAGGAGACAAATCAGGTGATCTAGCAGGCCACTCAATAGCACCCCTCCTACCTATCCATCGACCAGGAAAAGAACGATTCAGAAATTCTTGACTTCTTATTGCGTAATGAGGCGGTTCTCCATCTTGCTAGAACCAAACATGTTGCATGTCTGCGCCAAATTTATTTCGTATGGGTATAATATGATCTCGTAATAAATTTTCATACTTTTCCGCATTCAAATTACCGTCTGTCAAAAATGGACCAATAATACCGCGACTGCAAATTCCTGCCTAGACATTCAATTTTTGTGGATACTGTGTGCGAAGATCACTCATCCAATGTGAATTTTCATCACTTCAGTATCTGCAACTGCGACGATTAATAGAACCGTTTATTTGAAACATAGCTTCATCTGAAAAAAACAATAAAATTCAAAAAGTTATCATCAATTCGATTCATAATTTTTTCACAAAATTGAATTCTATCAAAATCATCTTCCATGAGTTCTTGAGTGATAACAATTTTGTAAGGATGATATTTATGCTTTTTTAAAATGTTAAGAATGTTACCTTGACTAATATCATGGGCTTGCGCTGTTCTTGGCACAGATGTATGAGGATTTTCTTGAAATGACAGCAAAACATCCAAACTCATATCATCATTTGTTGTGGATTTTGGTCTTCCGCTACGAGGTCGGTCTTGAACTGTTTCAGTTTCCAAAAAACGTGTCACTGTGTACTGAATAGTAGACTTAGAAATAGGGTTGCGATCAGGATGTGTAGCATTGAAGAGATCAGATACTTCCTGATATGATCTAACACGGTCTCCAAACCCTCGATACATAAGCAACAAAATCCTTTCTTTTTCGATCAACATTTTTCAGATAGAAATTTGAAATTGTAGAACGAAAAAAGAACAAAACAGATAAAGATCGAGACGCAAGCGAATACGATTAATTTGTAGAATACACGGAGCAAGAAGCGTTTTCGAAAACCACCAGTGTGCACGAGTTTTAGCTGTAAGTCCTCGTGGTGTCCGATGTTCACTAATGATCGCCTTTGATGTTAGTAGATCAATTTGCCAAAGTAAACTCCTTGCAAACTAAACTCTTAATAAGCTTTGTAGTTTACTCCTAGTTCGTTAAAGTAGATTTTCTTAAGAGTTCCCTTACGAAAATAAAGTACTAAGAATTAGTGAAAAATTTACAGTGATTAATCACTGACCAAATTATTACTGAAATACTGCTATCCCTATGAACGTTTAGCTCATTGTCAAATGGTAGAAGGAAGACAATTTGAACATGTAATTAATTGAAAAATGTTGCACATCTTAAAAGATAAAATAAAGTCTCTTTACACAACAGAAAGGGTTTGGAGTCATGAAATACTACGGGAGTGACGAACCGTGGGATCCTTGTTTCTGTTACATAACACGCAGACGCATATACACACACACATACGCACACACACAAGAGGTGTAAATCCGATCGTGCAACCTCCACGCGGTACACCTTGGGTAATGCTAATGCCGACGGTACTGTAACTTTAAAGCTTCATAACTCGAGATAGACTTAACAAAAAATACTTTGTTGTAGTGTTTTGGAAAGCTCTTGAAATACGTTATAAGAATATGCCAAAAAAAGTAGGGCGTTCCATTTGAAAAGTTCAAGGTGACTTTGCCCTGACCTTGTTGATGCTAGCCAAGGTCAAACTGATAAGATCAGTAAATAGATCATTTTAAATCTTACAACTTTTGCCTGAAATATTTTTTCCAAAAACTGATTGTTTTCGAGATATTTTATTGTTCGAAGACTTTTTGAGAATCCTGTATATTCGAGAGGCCTCTTTACTATTGGGTGTGTGAATATGACTCCGCCCTTTCCCAACAGATATTGCTTTTAGTATTGTTAACGTGTACTAATAACTGGCAACACTTGTATTCGATAGTATTTAATGTCAACTTTCAAACGCACTACGTGAAGTTTGGTTTAAGTGTAAGCAACAAGTGTTTTACCCTACTTGAAAATGTCGGTTTTCGTTCCAAACAAACATCATTTGCGGGAAGTATTATTACACTATTTTATTGCAAAGAAAAGTGCAGCGGAAACTTATCGTTTGCTTGTGGAGATTTACGATGATCATGCTCCATCTAACACAACTTGTAAGGGATGGTTTCGACGATTTCAAAATAATGATTTTGGAACTGAGGACAGAGAACACGGGAAACCACCAAAAAAATTTGAAGATGCTGAATTGGAAGCATTGACAGAGGATTGTTGCCAAACTATTAAAGGAGAAGTTTACCGACGACAACTAATGCGTTTGAAGCGAGCCATAGAAGAAAAGCGGCCAGAATGGGTGAATAGGCACAGCAAATTAATTCTTCAGCATGATAATGCCAAACCGCATACCGTAGAAGTCGTGAAAAGATATTTAGATGGACAGGACTGGGAAGTGCTACTCCACCCGCCATATTCGCCAGACATAGCTCCTTCAGATTACTACTTATTCCGGACGATGCAGTCAGATCTTACGGGAGAACGGTTCACTTCATACGAAAGTATCAAAATTTGGCTTGATAATTGGATCAGCTCAAAAGACCAGGACTTCTTCAGGCAAGGAATACATAAATTACCTGAAAGATGGGCGAAGGTTGTAGCTGCAGATGGAGCATACTTTCAATAAACTTTTCTTTAATTTTCTAAACAAACAAATGTGTTTTATTTTAACAAAAAAGGGCGGAGTCATATTCACACACCCAATACATAAACGTAAAGTCGCCCCTGCTTCCCTTTTAAGGGAAAATGTAAAAATAGTTCTAAAATAACGTTCTAAAAATAGTTGCGCTGCACGTCAATAATTTTTCTCACATTCTCCCAGAATTAGCAACATATTAACTTCCACATCAAAACGAGCCATGATTTTCGAACTTGATAGCATGAAAATTAGCTCAAAACTAACTAAATGTCTGATGATCTGTATTTGTCTGTGATCTCTATTTACGTTTCCCAATAAATGTGTTTATTTATGTTTCTTTTGGTTAACATGAAATATGTACTAGAACGTCTTTGTCTTTGTTTTCGTTGTATCGCAAACACAACTTTGTGTCAATGGAGTTCAATCATGAATGAAATCGCTAAAGGTTTAAATGCTTATAACTTTTGATAGAAGCATTTTCCAAGCAAATGTTTCAGATAAAATTTACTTGTTTTTTCCCATAGAATCCAAATATGCAACATTTTATCGGGGATTCCATTTAAAATTATGAAGTTATCCCTGTCCCCGTCTTTTTTTATCACCGTCAGGAAATCCTCATGGATACCTCGCCCTTTGGGGGGGGTATGCCGGACTCTTACCGCTACCCCCCCCAAGATGCCTGCCAGGCGGGCCGAAGTGGGAGGAGTTGGGGGAACTGCGCCAGCATTCCTTCCCCGACATCCCGGCCCTGAGGCTCTCGGGGAGCCTCTCGCCCAAGTGCCGCGCCCCTCCCCTTCAAGAGGGAGGCGCGGCGCTCTGATCGGTCGCCCGGTCGGATTGGCCTCTTGGTCCTATCGAAGAAGAGAGGGGACACCCATCCTTTCTCCTAGCCCCCCTCTCTGTTAGATCCCCAAACGGGCCTTCCATTCCCCTTTTTCCTCCCTTACCGTCGCGTAGGGAGAGGCAGGTTCTAGACCTGTCACCCCCTCTATGCGGACGGTGGCAGGCCCGAGGCGGTCGAGGAGGCCTCCGACGGATCGGGGGCGGTTCCTCGACCGGCGCCACCTCGGGCCCGCTGTCGAGGCCGGTGAAGCCGCCGCCCTCTCCGTCGCCCTCTGCAACGGGTGCCAGGGCGGCGCTCCCATTCGGCGGCCTCCTTGCGGGATATAACATCCTCCGCAAAGGAGGCCGCCGCCGACCAGATCTCCTCACTCCCACACATGGCCTGGATGCGCGGGAGCGAGAGATTCTCCCCGGCGCATCCCACCGCCCGGGCGAGGACATGGCGCTGCTGGTCCCATGCCTTACATGAAATCAGCGTATGATACGTCGTGTCCTCAAGCACCGGGCAGTGGCACCGAGTGGTGGGCTCCTTCTGGATCTGGTGCAGGAACCGGCCAAAACACCTATGGCCGGTTAGTATCTGCACCAGCCGGAACGAGAGTCCGCGTCCCCGCCTGCTCGCCATTTCGGCGAGATAGGGGCGGGCGGCCTCGACTGTTCGGAGCCCGGGTCTGCGGGGGTCGGCCAACATGGCTTCCCACCGCGTCATGACCCGGGCTCTGGCCTGGGATTTCAGGGTCGCCAGGTCCCTGGCCGTCACCACTTCCCCCTCCCTGCGGAGCTCGTGTATCCTCCAATAAAGGATACATCGCTCTTCCACGATGAGCTCCACGGGGGGGAAGCCGGCCAGGGTCGTCGCCGCCATATATGATACGGTGCGGAACGCCCGAATCGCTCTCACGATCACCGACTGCAGCGCCTGACGCATTAGGCGCTTGTAGCGGTCGGTGGCCATTAGCTCTAGATAGGCGCCCCATAGAGGGCGATCGAGAGAACCGCATCGACATACAGGCGGCGAGCGTGCCACCCGGGGCTCTCTAGGTCTGCATCAGTCTGGCTAACGCCAGGCCGGCTTTTCGGACCCGGGGGGCCAACCACCTAAAGTGAGGCCCAAAGTCCATCGGCCGTTCAATATCAGGCCCAGGTATTTGATGCCGTGCCCAGTGTGGACGCAGACTCCGTCTACCGAGACCAGTGGTGCGATTCTTTAACTCGTTATTGGACACTTTCATTATCGTTGCGCAGCTTTTGTATACCGTAGAAAAACTGTGCAACGATAACGAAACTGTCGTTAACTCCTATAACGAGTTAGAGTAAAGAATCGCACCGCAGGGGTTATATTCCGTACCTGCATATCGACAGTTGTCGGTGTCGTTAGCGGCATTGCGCAGTTTTTCATATAATAAAAAAGCTGCGCAATACTGCTAACGACACCGACAACTGTCGATATGCAGGTACGGAATACAACCCCTGGGACTCCGGCGGCTCCCCGCGGCTGCCGTTGTGAAAAAAGACGGTCTCCGTCTTATGGGGCGCCACCATAGACGTATAATAAATAGACTGCACGTTCAGCAGATGGCGTCTTGGCGCTTTGACGCCGCGCGACGGTCAGCGCGAGCCGCGTTATCGCCCTACGCATACAGCTTGCCGCGAAGCGTCTATAGGCCGCGCTGGGCGTGGAAAACGCCAAACTTTACGCGGTTATTACTAAAAAAACTATTACGGTTTTTACATTATGGTAGAGGAATTTTTTGTTCCTCTCACTTAGCTCTATGTCCCTACGGAGCCCAAAGTTCTGAGACACCCTGTAGAGAAAGGGGAATTGTAAAAGGCAAAGAGAAGAAAATACGTCTGATATAAATATACGCATATGGAAAAATGATGAATATGGAATTTTGTATGGAAAAATGATGAATATGGACATATGACGATGGGTATAATTACATACCGGTGGAAAATAATCTGTTTGTCATTTTTACATGCATTGCTGCGGTATACACAACAATATAGACTCATTGTATTACGATTATACTTTTTGTGTTATGATTATACTATTATGAGTAAATACGTTGTATAATCTTTAATGTCAATCATCTTGTTTACATACGCTTTGTTTCACGAAAAGAAAGAGAACCAGAAACATAACATTCCACTCTAAATAGGCGGAGGGGCCAAATACCCCACCACGCATCGTTAGAAAGAGACAGACTGCTCTACGAAAGCATGCTACCTCTTTCTAATATTGAACATGTGCAGAAAAAGGAAACGTTGCGAATGCGCGGTCTATATATTATGTCTATGAGCGCCACCTTCAATCCCAGGCTCCGGTTGGAGCTCACCACCGATGCCAGCGCCGCCTCCGCTCAGAGGCGGGCATCCCCCCAGTCCTCCCCCTTAGCCACCACTCTAACTAAAGTGTCATCTACATAACAGATGACGTGCAGCCGGGACCCCTGTCCCCTCTGTAAAGGGGTAGTGGGGTTGACTTTACGTTTATGTAGTTAGAGAGGCCTCTTGAATACATGAAACTTCCTTATGAACAATTTTTTGATTTGATAAATATTTTTAAAATTATGGACTTGTAACACTTCACCCGGATTTTTATCTGTGGGGATTTTTGAAAGACGCAGTGTTTCATCAACCGCCAACGACGCGGCAGGATATGATGGATCGCATCAAAAATGCATGCTGAGTGATTCCAGCAAACATTCTTTTGAAACTCGTCGAAAGTTTCAGAAAGCGAATTTGAGTGTGCCGAGCTGTGTCGATGGCGGTGTTTTCGAACATTTATGATGAATGAGCCCTCCCCCCCACACATTCACACACAAAATCGGCCCTTTTTAGGGCCACTATGATGTACAAATTCGACCGAGCAACCTCCCCGCGGTGTATATCGGGTAATGCAAATGCGGCAGTATGTCAACTTTGAAGCTTCATATCTTAGGAATGGCTTATGCAAAAGACAAAAGTAACACATCACTCAATAAGTTCATAGGATGACTAATAAAACAATAAATTTTAGACAAAATTTGACTTTATTCATCTACATAGTCTCCTTCAAGAGTGATACATTGATTACAACGCTTCTCTAACATTTCGATGCCTTTTTTGTAGAACGATTTATCTTTGGCCTCAAAATAGACTTCAATTTCGGCAATCACTTCTTCATTGGAGCCAAATCTCTTTCCCTGGAGCATTCTTTTTAGGCCTGCAAACAGGTAGTAGTCGCTGGGAGCCAGATCCGGAGAATACGGTGGATGAGGAAGCAATTGAAAATGCAATTCGTGCAATTTTGCCATTGTTGCGAGCGACTTGTGACACGGTGCATTATTCTGGTGCAAGAGCACTTTTTTCTTCTTCATTTAGGGTCGTTTCTTCGCAATTTCTTCCTTGAAACGCACCAATAACGCTATATAATATTCGCTATTGATGGTCCTTCCTTTCTCAAGGTAATCAATGAATAAAATACTTTGCGCATCCCAAAATACGGAGGCCAAAACCTTACCAGCTGACATTTGCGTTTTTTATCGCTTTGGGCAGGTTTCGCCGGTTGCTATCCACTCAGCTGACTGCCGATTTGACTCTGGAGTGTAGTGATGGATCCATGTTTCATCCATTGTCACATACCGCATCAAAAAATCCTTTTTATTGCACTGAAACAGCTCCAAACAGCCCGCTGAATCGTCGACGTGTTGCTGTTTTTGATTGACTGTGAGCAAACATGGTATTCACTTCGAACAGAGCTTCCTCATGGACAAATGTTCATGCAAAATGATGAATACACTGTCTTCTGATATCTTTAAGGTGTCAGCTATCTCAACTATCAGCTATCAGTAACTTCAATTTACGATCGGCCAAAACTATTTTGTGAACTTTTTTAATGTTTTCTGGAATAACTGCCGAATTTGGGCGACCAGAGCGTTCAGTGTCATTGGTATTTGTACGGCCGCCTTTAAAATCAGCAAACCACTTCTTTACCATTTGTCTCGATGAAGCAGAGTCCGAATAACACTTGTCAAGCCATTGTTTGCTTGAACGGTATATTTTCCCATTAAAAAGCAATGCTTTATTAACACACGAAATTCAGATTTTTCCATTGTTTTCAAAATTAAAACAGTAGCGTCACTAAAACCATTGTAACTTGTGAACTAAACGTTCGATTGTCATGAAATTTTGACACGTATCATTTGAAGGTTAGTACTTCCTAAAAATCATATGGATTTGTCAATAATAGCGCCATCTATATATCATCCTACGAACTTATTGAGTGGTTATATTGAGTTAGGTAATGTTTTGAAAACGTCTCAACAAAGAATATGCAATAAAAAATGGGGGGTTCCATTTAGGATTTTAAAGTTGACCTTTATGTGACCTTCAAACGACAATCTAAGGTCAAGTCAAGGTCACCGTCAGATGTCCCCCTCTGAATCCTACAACTTTTGTTTGAAACATTTTTCGCGATCTGGCTTACTTGACGAAATATTTCCGATTATCGATTAAAATGGACCACCCTATATATTATAAAATATATCTTCGTAAGTAACAATTAAGAAGTTTCAGCCGTTATTCGTTATTTATTAAAAAATTGTTGATGGAAAAGATTTTATAAATTAATGGTTTTTTAACACTTTATATAAAAGTTCTTTATAAAAATTCGATGAATACATAAAAACAGTATACGTATATTTGTTTGCCTTTTATACATGTCGGTTTTTCATTAATACTCTATACTATCTATTTTTAATTACTATCTATTTTTATAGTATATATAGTAACTAATCAGTCGATAACATATTTGATAAAAAAATGAAAACAAAATAGTAAACTTCATTGTGTGCTGAATAACGTGTACCATATATTTACTTTTCAAATGTATATGTTATCGGAAAGCATTGGTTTATTTGTAAATTTTTTAACAATTTTTTAATAAACTATAAGCGACGGCTAAGATCTTCTAGTTACTCAGTAGGATGATTTTTATAATATATATGAAGGACAAGGTCATGAAAGTGTTTAAAAAAATTGTATGGTGTCACATAAAAAATTTAAAGTGATATTAATTTTTCTATAAAAAAATCATTAAAAATTTCTTCAGCAGTAGTAGCTTACTTAAGACAGAAAAATGTTTATCTTACAACTTTCTTCCAACTGTCGGAAGCGTCTAAAAAATTGTACAAACAATTCCGCTGAACATCTCGTATACGTAGATATATATGAGAATATCATAATTTATATTCAATATACAGGATGTCCTATTTAACCTGACAAATGGTAATATCAGGAAAACTACATGTCGGATAAAAAAAAGTAGGTGATGAAATTTGTTCGTCTCGAAGGGGGACATCCAATGATATCAAACTCGACCTCCCACCCCACTCCCGGGGGGTGAGGGTGGGGGGCAACTTTGAAATCTTAAGTGGGAACCCCCATTTTTTATTGCAGATTCGGATTCTACGCCACAAAATACGTAAGTTTCGTCCGAAACTTTTCTTTTGATTCGTGATAGATGGCGCTGTAATCGCAAAAAATTAGATTTTCTGCAATTCTCCAGAAATGATCATTGGATTGAAAAATAAAAAAATACCTATTCAATATTTTTAAAAATATTTTTGAAAAACAATAACAGTTATTCTCCCCCATCCCCTCGGGGTAGGGTGGGTGGTAACGTTCAAATCTTAAATGAGAACCCACATTTTTCATTGCAGAATTAGATTTTACGTGAAGTTTTTATAGAAACAATTTTTTTCATTCGTGATAGATAGCGTTGAATTTTTCCGAGAAACTACTTTTTATAGCGTTACCCAGGAACAACGACGAGGACGTAGTAGCTTTCTGTTCCCTTCGGGGTGCACCCACCCTACCCCGAGGGGATGGGGGGAATAACTGTTATTGTTTTTTAAAAATATTTTTAAAAATATTGAACAGATATTTTTTTATTTTTCAATCCAATGATCATTTCTGGAGAATTGCAGAAAATCTAATTTTTTGCGATTATAGCGCCATCTATCACGAGTCAAAAGAAAAGTTTCGGACGAAACTTACGTATTTTGTGGCGTAGAATCCGAATCTGCAATAAAAAATGGGGGTTCCAATTTAAGATTTCAAAGTTACCCCCCAACCCCACCCTCCGGGAGTGGGGTGGGAGGTCGAGTTAGATATCATTGGATGTCCCCCTTCGAGACGAACAAATTTCATTACCCACTTTTTTTGATCCGATATGTAGTTTTCCAGATATTACGATTTGTCAGGTTAAATGGGACACCCTGTATATTCAATTGAGGAAGCTGATGTGTGTATGTGTACGCATCAAGAACTAAAATTTAGTGTCGTATTTAGAAACGATCGGTTTGTCACCCGTCACGAATATTCTTCCATCTGGACTCACCACTACGAAAAGTCAAACAACTAGCAATACGTCGTCCTCCGCGCAAGTTGGCTCAACCTGGGCTGGCTCGGGATTGAATATCGACCTCGACAATATAATGGGTAGTAAAACGAAACAATCTGGCCCGGCACCGACGATGAACCAATTAGCTAGCAATAGTCCTCAGCATCAAATGAAGATAACGCGTAAGTAAATGCCTCGGCATTCTTTTTCCCATTAGTATCTTTATACGAAGGAAGGTTAATATTCATGATTTTTTATAACAACTTCTTTTTTAATATGGAATAAAATTCTGTTGATATTCGATTAAAATACTAAAGAAAGGAAAAGTCAAAGAGCTTGTATACTGGTGATATAATGCAATAAATTAAGATAGTAAACTTACCCTTTAAATTACGTAAACATATATTTATATACAGATGTTTTCTTTAGCTTTCTTTAGCTTTTTTTAACTTTTAGAGGACTTACTATCTATATATAAAATGTAATACAATAAATTGAAATAATTTTAAATTTTTTAAACAAACAATTGTTTATTTAAAAACTATTATAAATAATTATAAACAAACAATTGTTTGTTTATAGATAGATTTAAAGAAGTTAGTTTTGCCTGGATCTTTTTTTAGTTTTCTTAGAAGGCACAGAAGTCTATATGTAATGTAGTGCAAAAAGATAAGATGAAAATTTATTTTTTAAATTAAATAAACTAAATAAACATTATTGTATATAGGTGCCCTTTTTTCAACTTTTCAGAAGACCAATTATTGTCTATGCGTGTCATAATTCATGACTATATTGCTTATAGCGCCGGCGATGGGATATATGTCGCCAATGGTGCAGCCCTTACCGCAAAACCAACAGCAACAACCTAACGCGGCGTTCTTTCCCGCATTCCAATAAGGATCGTATCACATAGTCGAGTCACAGATCTGAGACCGACCAAGTTCTCGGTGGAACGCGTGGCACAACATACCAAAATCCAAGGCTTCACGCGCGGAGTTTCTTACAGGACGATTTATCTTTTGATTAATTAACGAAAAATTATGGATCTTTTATATTCTCCCGCTACTCCGGGCTAACTTACTCCAATTTATACAGGGTTCAACGTTAAATCTATCTATCGAGATCATATTTTCTACCGTCGCGGATATGCCCTAGGTATATAGGCTGACGTGATTTAGAAAGCACGGTGCAGTAGAACGATCGATTGTAAGAGAGGGATTGGAGGAAGGTAATCTCCCTCGGGACGAGTTTATTCCTTTTTAGAGACAATCTCAGTGTTTGCATTTCAAAATATATAAAATATTGGATTGTGTATTAAGAGTAATTTCGAATTTATCAAACAAAATAATATTGTGTCTTTATATCGTGTTGATTTATAGTCTTCTGCTATCTTCCGTACATACATTGTTTCGTGAAATTATGACGACCAAAAACACAATTATTTCGCTTTACCAAAGAACTCAAAATTACTTTTTACATAACCCAATATGTGTGAGTTTTGCGAAATCGAGACGAAGAAACGGGGGCCTAAATTTAATATCGATTGAGAAAAAAAGAAATATATATATACATGTTTACAATAATTTTATATAAAATTATTATCAGTCTTGGGATTGCGTATTTACATGGAATAGATTTATTCTTGCTGATTTAATAAATCTTACTATCGGCACTTAATTGATCGACGTTTTACTGTGCCGCAAACACATGTGTTCAAGAGCAATTCGAGGTGCAGGACAGATCAGAGCATTTGTCGGATGTTTTGTAATTCTTATCAATATACATGTAAGCAACAACTCGGTACGATAGTTCTTAACTCTTTGAATTGAACCAGCTCTTCTTTTTTCGAAGCAGGATATTGTATGATCTCTGTAAATATAGTCATCCTCCATTTCTAAGAATACTTGATTTCTAAGGAAAATATGGTTTTTAACAGAATGGTGAAGAATAGAGAGGAAAAAAGTCAAGATATTTAAAAAAATATCTTTTGAGTTAATTTCGTCTATCTCGCTTTTCCTCTAAAAGCGCACAAATTCGTCATTGGTTGTGCTAGCATTATTCAAAGCGTCTTCACAAAGTAATGGAGTTATAATTTCAAAGTGAATAAGTTATTATTTATTATGAAGTTTTTCTCTTTATTCATTATTATGAAGTTACTTTTACAAAAGAGATAGAACAACGAGAGTACTTTTATTTAAGGCGAACGTGATATTATTAGTTAAAAATGGAGCTACCAGTTGAATCGTGCGAGAGAATATAAGTAAATACAAAATAAATGAAAATATAACATCACGAATATATTTATAATAACTGATCTAAATTCATTTGTTTCACAGTTAATTAAATTAAGGTGTAAAGTATTATCTATATATGTATATATATTATTGACATAAAAAATATGGCTATTCTTAAAAATATTTTATAAAAAAAACATTAAAAATATTTTATTAGAAATAGTCGGAAAATGAAACGTCGCAATATACTAAGACAAATTTATCGTGTTCATTATATAATATTAAATTGAATCTGATATTTTGCTATAAAATTAATATTAGCTCTTATCTGATTTTCTTCTGATTTTACTTTATTAATTTTGTATATTTTGAGGGCCTTTTTAACTTTATTAAAGATATTTTTGTCATTATACATTACCGTTTGTCTTATAGTTAATTTCTCGAGTAAATGGCAGACGTTGCATTTAAGCGTTACTACTCGAAGCGTGAAAGCGAGTTAGACGAAGCTAGCTTTAGTGTATTTATTAAGGTGGTAAAAGATAAAACATTCATCTCAATTATATTTTTCCCATAGAAAACAGGATTCATATTTGGTCATTCGATGTTCAAAGAGTTAAAAATTTAGAGATAAAAATGATATATGTATATGGATTGAAAAAGAGAAACGTGACAAATACAAATAATATACAATAATGACAAACAACATACACTATGGTCGGATAATTTTTAAGAACCAAAAGGAAACCAAAGATTCTAAGAGAAAATTTTGAATTTACATTTGCAAATAAGTTACCTAATATTCTATTGTTGAATGTTTTGCATCCATCTTTGGTGACTAGCTGCCATCAGCTAGCAGCAGCTAGTTTTTACCAAATCGCAGAATGCGCCGTGACTTTCATGTATAAAAAGTATATTAATAAATTTGAATAATTAAACAACTTTAACATTACCAATTTGATACTAGTAAGTTGCGCAAAGCCGTTTAAGCCGCGTTCCGAAATTTTCCGACATTAGTGTATATAAACGTACATATAGAACGTACATATAGAAATTAATCATTTTTCTGACTTAGAGGCAGCTTCATAGTAATCTGATATAACGATTATTAAGACATTGGGGCAGCAAAGGCGACGACATGGAAGATTAGCAGCGTATGGCATTTCTTGTGTAAACATATGATGTCAGTAATACGTGTCATGTCACGATTTGTCATGCATGAGGCCATCGTTCGCATGTAATAGTAATTGTTGTTTCGCATATGCGAACAACGCGTGATTCTTACGCGGTAGAGCCGCACATTACCTGTGCGAGTTATTTGCGGGAGCAAATTTGGCAGGAATTATCGCTGTGTGTATTTTATATATGATGTACATTAGAGTCCTTGAATTAGGAATCAAGATTATGCCTTATTAATAGCGACAATGTATCATAAAAGTATATATATAAACTATGAAAGAGAGGGGGGAGGGAGAGGGGGAGGGAGGGAGGGAAGGGGGGGAGAGAGAGAGAGAGAGAGAGAGAGAGAGAGAGAGAGACGGGGACTTTGTAGAGTGTAATCTAATTGACCGCATCGAGAAGGAATTCACATACTCTTATTGCGCGTGTACATTTTGCCTGTATACATGGATAGACGGTTGCGGAAAGTTGCTTTTATAATAAAATCTACATGGACTACAGACAATATAATTGCGGTAGTCTTAAAAGATGCGGTAATATGTTGCAATGACGAAACAATAGCAGGAATGGAGCATAAAAGTTATACGAGAGAAATAATGAGAAATAGAGGGGGGTGAGGAGTTAAAGAGAACAATGAATTGTCAGTGGATATTATAAATAAGTGCTTCCCTCTTATAATTACTATAGCAGGAAAAGAACGACTACTATTATTATTACAATTATTAGTATTATTATATTGTTATTATGATTATGAATTATTATCATTATATTGTATTATTATTGATATATTATTGAGACTTTAGTAGAAAGGGATGTAGATAGGTATTTTTAGCATTTATTTCATCGTACAATCGTGTGTATGTATCTATTATGCATGGAATCGGCGTGATAAGCGGACTCTCCTACTTGGTCGAACATCACTTGTAAATCGTACATCGTTTCGCTGTTGATTGTATAATTAAGATTACACACGAATTACACGTAGATTAAATAAGGAAAATTAATCTTTATGCGATACTTTACAATTAACCAAAAGGAAAGACAGAAAAAAGAAAGAGAAAGCGAGAGAGATCATTAGCATTCGATTATATTTTACTAACAATAAAATATACACACATACATACATATACACACGATGCATATCCTTCAACATAAAATATTACAGAATTATTGTCGGGTTATAATTAATTATAAACGATAATTAGTACGAAATATTAATACGTTAGAGATATAATTATGTTTATGCACATTACATCAAAGAGAATGAAAGAAAGAGATAAATTGTTACTTTTCATAATTTAGTTTATTTTTGCTTATACGAATATGATATTGAAAAATTTTGAAAGTTACTTATCATAAAAATATTAATAATAATAATAATGGTTTTCTCATTATATATACGATGAAATTCATATTACCAATAATTATTTATATGTACATATAGGTATATTGAAAAAAGAGAAAAGTGAAAAAGATATATTTATCTTGTCGCTTTTTAACAGCAATACGCGAACGGGAAGTTACACGAGAAATTTAACGCAGATACTAAAAATCGTTCCAAGTTTAGCAGTGAAATTAAATATATATGAACATATATTGTAAAAAGAATTATTTTTATTATTATTCATATGTGTAGGAAATCATTATTATTTGTCTCTGTATGAAATTAAATGAATTAATGTTAATAGTACGAGATCGGATGAGTCTGAATCAATTGCAGAAGTAATTGATTATAATAAAAACCATTTTGTTATTGCAAGGAGGAAAAAACAACAAGTTGAATAGCGTTACCGAATTGTGTTTTGCTATGTAAAGTTGGCTTAAAGAAAGAAAGAGAAAGAAGAGAGAGAAAGAGAGAGGGAGAGGGAGAGGGAGAGGGAGAGAGAGAGAGAGAGAGAGAGAGAGAGAGAGAGAGAGAGAGAGAGAGAGAGAGAGAGAGATCGTAAAGTCCGAAGAGAGCCTTCACGCGAAATGTGTAACAGAGACTGAATTACGTAGAGGCCAATGCACAGTATTGTCCTTTACACTTTCCATTATTTCAGCATTTTATGAAAGGCGCGTTCAACATATATATGCAGGAATATATTTTTCAAATGCGAATGATATATTGTACAAATGTGAAGAGAGAGCAGGGTTGGGAAAGTTACTTTTTAAAAATAACTCGTTACCGTTACCATTACTTTCGGTAAAAAGTAACTCGTTACCGTTACTCGTTACTGATCTTAAAAAATAACGCGTTACCGTTACTTGAAAGTAACGATATTTTATTTCGTTACTTTCCGTTACTTTTTTTTGTTATAAATCCAAGATTATAAGAAAGGTGCTAAGACAAGATATAAATCGGACATAAGACGATTAGAAATATATATATATATATATTTAAATATTTTTATTATTTTATGTTATTAAGTATTGTACTTAATGAAAAGTTTCTTAATTAGTGGATATGAATTTAATATTTGGACATTAGTGCCTGTTGACTTTAAAAATCTTTGCCATTCATCATAGGCAGATTTCTCATTTGATGTTTGCTATTTAAAATTTAAAAAGTCATCGTTATTATTGTGCTTATCAGACAACAAAAAATTTTTAATTGAAGGAATTCCTTATAAATCTTCTAAATACGTTTGCGCAAGTTTTCATTTATCTTCAGCTAACCAACTCAATTTGGGATGCAAATAGCTGACAATTATCAATTCTTCTTTTTCGAGTGTAGTACAAAACCTAAAGTTAAATCAATAAAATTAAATATGAACATATTGATTTTTCTTTTTGATTAGATGAATGTTGTTTGATGAACATATGTATTAACCAAATTACACCAACTTACCTTTCTTTTAAACCTTTCTGTATAGCTACGGCCAATGGATGACAATATGTGAGTCCATCTTTATTGGTTCTCATTAAATTCAGCATAAAACAAAAAATGCATAGAAATTAAATACAATTAAGTTTAATTTTATAAAAATTAAAAAGTAACGATTAAAGTAACGGACGTTTTATTACTCGTTACAAAAAAAATGTATCGCCGTTACTTTTTCATTACTGACACCAAAAAATAACGGCGTTACCTAATCGTTACTCAAAAAAGTAACGATATCAGTAACGGCGTTACAAGTAACGCGTTACTTCCCAACTCTGAGAGAGAGAGAGAGAGAGAGAGAGAGAGAGAGAGAGAGAGAAAGAGAGAGAGAGGGGGGAACGATAGGGAAAGAAAGATTTTAGTCAATTCAACGCGTAGAGAGGAGAATCGTCATCATTGATTAATATTACAGAGTTATTAATTACAGAAGGTGTATATGTACAGTTTAATATGTTATAAAAAGATCCTCTGCGAAATACGAGTGGACACAAGAGACTCGTATAAAAACAATCGTACCTTCTCTACTAACTCGCGCGGTTTTAGCGATAAAATTGCGTGGTACGAATTAGTATCTTTCGTGTTTTTATAATCCACATCACACGATTGTGTTATTTACGCGCGATAATATTGTTTACGGTACGCTACGAGAATTTATTTGACATTTCTGGATTACTCGAATAATAAATTGCAAATCGTACGAGTTTCTTATAATACATTTTTCGATTGATTCTTTTGCGATATTTGTAAATTAAATTAATTTCGAGAAAGTGAATTGTAAGACGCAAAGCAGCGATTGTTATTATGTGAAATTAATAATAGAGAGCACTTATTAAACTATAACGCATGTTCTTGACTACGTGATTGTTCAGTGAGTTTTTTTTATTACGCAAGAAAATCGAGCTATTTTGGATCTTATGATTCTGTTTCTTTTACATTGATTATATTAATATTACATATCGATTTGGTAAACATTTGTTTTAGATTAGATTAAGAGATAGATTAACAAAAGTAAGAAGAGATTATATGGATAATTTGTTATATTGCGGTATTGGAAAATGAGATATTAGGAAACAAAATTTTGGGAAAAATTGCGAATGATGACGAAAAATCCTTAATGAGAATATCTTATTGTGTAATAGATGCTTGAATTTTTTACGCGTATTGCTACATATCAATATTCATCGCGCGTATACAATATACATGTATATATATATATATATATGTCCAAAATACGATGTAACATTCAATTTCGTAAGAAATTTGTATTACGCATCAACGAATAATTATTAGTCCTCCAACATTAATTGTGGCACTGATAATGAGCTGCTTATAATATTTATACGCAGTCCGATATTATCGATTTTTCGATCAAGACTTCACTTAGAAAATGAAATCGTTTTATTGTAATTATTGTTTAGATATTTATATCTACTTTACAGACTTATCGTTATTAAATGCTAATTGGTGCTGGTGTTAACACTGATTGTTGCATCTTTTTCATTTACATCTCTTGTTATAATTACCTTTCTTTATCCCGTTCCTTTTTATTGCCCAAACAAAATCTCAAAAAAGCGCTAGATGCTATGTAGCTAATTTAAGACGAACAAGAGAAGACAGAACATTCCATTAAAAAACCGCACTTGGGAGAGAGAGGGGAGGAAAAAAAAGAAAGACAAAATCTCGCTCATTTTTCTTCTTTTCCCATTATTCTGTCTGATTTTGTAATATCGGTGCGATTTTCCGCGGAGTTCCGTAAGAATATCAATATGTGTGACAACGCTCGAAAAAAATACACATTCATTATAGTAGGATATCTTTTGATATTTTTTTTATTATCTCGTGTAACATTCATTTCATCAGAGCGTGCACCACAGCTTTGGCGTTCAGTGACTTCAAATCCGTGTACGTTTGGCCAGTTCCGACGAAGACAATGGGTTGTCCAGTGATGTAAGTCATCGTAATTGCCGCACCGACCTACACATTAAATAATAATCCATTGTAGCCTATATAAAATAAATAGGCTCTCCAGATATACAATCAAGTAAATAGACGTAAATGCAAGAACCAATGCTGTTATTCAAGCGTAACTTAATATGTAAAAAAATTACTTTTATATTCATTTCGAACATTTTAATAATTTTTCAAATGCTCTAACAACTTGGACATATTTTGTCGTTTTGGCTGTTGTAATTTAATACTAAAACAATTTTTTGTTTTATTGTAATTTTAACTCAGGAAAATCTATATATTCAAAGCATTTGGATTAAATGTAAAAACATGTCTTTTTTGTACATTAAATTTTGCTCCAACGACATAGCACTGGTCTTATTTGCCTATACATTTATTTACTCGATTGTATCCATTACAGACAAATGAGAACATGTATTACTTTTCTCCTAGTTACTACACGTCGCTACAGTGGCTTTTCATTAAACGATTTCGTTTAGGACGAAATGCCACTATATTGTTTCTCTTCTAAAATTCGCATTGAAATCAGTAGCTAATCTAGTAAAATTTAATAAAATAACAACAGATAATAATAGTAAGCTAAATAATAATAAATTGATAATGAAAATCTCAAATAGAATATTCAATCTACCTTATCATCGATTGTGTCAAATTTGGTCAGCACGATACCATCGATAATATGAGGATTGACAGACTGGCTATAGTCAGCCAGTGCTTGATTGAACTTCACCAGCTGATCGACAGCCTCGTTGCCCACTAAGGCTTCGCCGACGAACAGCACTAGATCCGGCTCATTCACCTTAATCAGCTTCGCTAAAGCACGCATGAGCGGCTCATTGTCCTGCATTCTGCCGGCGGTGTCGACTAACACGATATCAAACAAGCAGTCTTTGGCGAAGCGAATCGCCTCCATGGCAATGCCAGCAGCATCCTTGCCATAGCCTTTCTCGTATAGTTGCACCATTGGTACATTACCGTGCTTCTCCTGCGGGTGCAGCGCGTTCAAATGTCGCATATGCGTCCGCAGCTGTTCGACTGCACCGGCTCTGCGAATGGCAAGATCTTACTATTAGTTCGTAAAGTGGAAACCTGTGCCTTCATTATCAGAGAACGGGCGGGACGCGAGGCGGAAAGCAAAGTGTCGATTTACCGGAATGTATCGCAAGCAGCGATCAGAACGCGGAAGTTGTTCTCAATGAGCCAGAAGCAGATTTTAGCTAGGTTCGTGGATTTGCCGACGCCGTTCACGCCGCAAAACGTCATTACATATGGCCTGCCGGTCTTCTTCGCTTCCAACGCGTCACGCAGAATATCGATCCGCCGTTTGGGAGACAATATCTGCACCAAGGCGTCGGTGAGAGTAGCCTTCACGGTGTTCGCCACATTGTCGAAAGTGCCCAACACCTTGCCCTCGAGCTTCGTGCCCACGGAATCACATAGTTTCTGCGCGATATCGGCGGCGACGTTTTTGGTGATCAGGTGGTCCTTCAATTTGTCCAACACTGGTGCCATGTCGTCGTGTTTCAACGACTTGCTGCCGACTAGGCTTTTGAACATGGAAAACATACTGCTGCTTGTTGTCTTCTTCTGCGTCTGCTGCATCTTGGAACGTTCCGTCGTCTCCTGATCGGAATCGTCGTCATCGTCTTCCTCGGATTCGCTGTTCACCTCAAGGTCACGTATGCTGCCTTTCATCTGCCCGACTAGCTATAGGAATTGACGTAAGTATTAATAACAACTTAGACAAAAGATAACGGTGACATGTATATATATAAATCTGTCTAAACCTGAATTGGGTAGTAACATGTTATGTCGTTATCTTTACAACCTACTTCTTTGCGATGACTTAATAAAAGTATTATTTTTCCTCGTTAATAACGATAATAGTATTAATTATAATTAACGGCAGTAAAACGATAATGATAATGCAATTAATTTTTTATGTAATATTAATGAATGAGCGATAATGAGTCAAAGAAACAATAAAGAAAACTTCGAAATTTGGTGAAGAAAATTGTAACGACTCGTTACTTCTTGAGTAACAATAACAACAATGAATATAATCGTTACCTTATATATATTTAGAATATATTTACATGAAATAAGCGATAAAGTAATCGGAAAGAAAATTTTTTAATTTGAAAAAAACAGAAATCGTAACGACACATTATTTCTTGAGCATAATAATAATGATAACGAGATATTTTTCAAAATGAATAACGAGTTAACGAGATAATAAGTTTCTCTTCAAAACTAAATCTTCCAACCCTGCTTTAAACAAACTGCTTTAAAAGGAACAGAGAAAATATTACAGTTGTATCGGCCGGTACGTAATCGCCGCTTTCTTCAGGCTTGTCTTTGGTTCGCTCCAAGGCTGCAAGATCTTTGACAGTCCCGCCGAGTTCCCAAATACGTGGTTTCTTACCAGCTTTCTCAGGTTTCGGACTCTTCCTAGTATTGTTCGATGTTAGGTAAATATAATAAATAAAATAATAAGTTATTATATTGTGGATTAATTCACGAAGAACTTACTGCTTGTCAGCTTTTTTCTTTTGCCCTGTCATCTTCTGAACAAGTTTCATGCGATTAGCGATCAATGTTTCTTCGTCAAGTTCCCCATTGTGAACCGCTTGTTGTTTCATAGGTTCTTGCTTTGAATTTTCTTGAATTTTTGCTATTAATTTCATAAAAGTTAGGAAATATTAATTACATTTAATCCTTAATATAAGATCAGATGCATATGAAATCAATATCAGATCATATGCATCAGATAAAAAAAATTTAGCAAAAGTCTCAGCTGATTTTAAATATGTTTAGTCTCTCATGCAGCATATCTTTATATTTTAGTATCAAAGAAGAAGAAAACAGCAAAGTTAATATTAGAAGGTAAAAGCAAAGTCGATAACTAAAAAAGATCAGCTAGAAAAAGTTCAAGCATTGCGTACCATGATTATTCTCGTTATAATTAATCCCCTTCTTCTTTTTACCTAGAAACGAAGAAGAAAATCCCCATTTTTCGTTATTGTTAGCCAGTGAGTGAAAAGGAGAGATTATTACCTAAATAAAAGTAACTCGTAATTCTAGATTACATTTTAAAAACAGAAGTTGTACTTGTGAGCTTCTCATAACTTCATAGTGTGACATTTTTTAAAAAACATACATTTAGAAAGTAAAAGAGATAGAATTTTGAATTGTCAAACCCAATTCTAAGAATAAATTAAATATTCTAAGAATAAATTATGAATTCACTTCCAAATCCTGTGCGTCAAATTCTTTTCTTTAATCTTTTTAATATTTCTAAAGTATATTTCTAAAGATATGGTATAAATATAAAAATATAGTAAAATAAAAATATTTTGATTGTGTTTAATAAAGTTTTTGTTGAAACTATTTACTGAGAATTCATTAAGCTTGAAAATATTTTTCATTTTCTCATTAGTTTTTTAACTTTCAATAACATTTTTTAAAAACTCTTTTTGTTGAAAATACTTTCTAAATCAATCTTGTAAAATATTATTTATACCTGTAGGATATCCTTATATTAAAACAATACTAAAAATTCAAGATTCAAAGATTGAAGAAATGAAGATAAGAAACTGTTTGGAAGCATTTCAGCTAAGCCAGGCAATGTATTAACGCGAGTCTCTCGCGTATATAACTTTCAAGTTTGTTATATTATGGACAGCAGCTATATTGTGATATATACCAGCTTTCTTCTCGTCTTTGTCGTCCTTCCTCTCAATCATGCTAGCGACCGTCTTCTTAGATTTCTGACTCTCATCAAAAGTGCGCATTTGCTTAGGTAACTTGGCCTGCGTGCGGGACCACTGCTCGGCCCGCTCGAGCACCAGTCGGTAAGCATGTTCAAACTCAAAATTAGAGAACCAACTCGCATTCTCTAGCTCGTTTTTGAAACGATCACGGAACTCCAGATGAACATCATTCAGAA
Organism: Harpegnathos saltator; assembly: GCF_003227715.2. Taxonomy (NCBI): domain Eukaryota; kingdom Metazoa; phylum Arthropoda; class Insecta; order Hymenoptera; family Formicidae; genus Harpegnathos; species Harpegnathos saltator. Next base: position 243,767 of record NW_020229941.1, read on the forward strand.
ACTTGTCTACATATGACAGCTGTAGTATTTTCTGATATGCTACCACAAACACCAGCTCAAACTCATTGTCAAGTTTATATTGCAGACGCAGGGAGTCATGCTCGAAACTGTGGTTACCTGTACGTTCCTGTAAGAGGTTTTCATATATTTATATATTTATGGAAAAAGAAGCATCTTTTTCTCATATGCCACATGATTCTCTAAAGCTTCTAATATAATATCAACACTGTCAATATTAGGAAAATTGATTTCACAAAGTGAACTTCTTTATTTTACAAATTAAATTAAAAAAAAAGAAATTAAAGGAATCTGTTACATATCACATTACAAATCATACATTATCATTTTTCTTAATTTTTTATATTTTTGGAAACAAAAAATATTATGTGTCCCAGAATGTCCTAATTTTTAATGTAATAACACTGCCAATAAAAAAAAATGTATTTCAAAAAATAAATTTATCTTGAAAACAGACCTAACAAAGTTAAAGAAATTTATTTTAAATCACTATTATCTTCTTTAGTTTTACACTTTAATTCGTTATATCTTTTCAATTCGTTGTATCTTTTTATAAGGAGAAATAAAGAGCTTCAAGGCATCTAGATTGACAACTCTAACCATATGGTGTATTTAAACCCTGTTCTCTTTTTCTTTGTATTTACATTTAATCAGGTTGAATTCAAATAAATATATATATACATTTTATGATTTTAATTAAGTATAGAGTTTTCTATTCTGTGCTGTGTACGAAAATTTATTTATAAGCAAAAAAATTAATATTTATAAAGCATAAAATTTGTCATTAAAAACATACGAAGCAATGTCATATGAAGCTATGACATTCAAAATATAAGTAACATGGTATATTCAAATGGTCGATTGAATAATTAAAATGCGACAGTTTGAAAAAGTAACAGGAAAAATTAATCATTAAATAATTTTTGGATCAAAGGTCGGGAACAATACATCGTGACAATAGCAAAGATTGATTTCAATACTTACTTGCAATATGACACTTCTTATCAGTGCATTGACACTGGGCGCGAAGATCTGAGACGTGCTCTGAAAACACCAGAGCACTATACCGCCCTTGCTGAATATCGTGAAGAGATCGAGCATGATTTCGCGAGGCAACCCGACGAGAGAAGATATACGCCTCCGGATATACACAACACACGACGTGTTCCAACCTAACCTAACATATAATATAATTTACTTACACGTCAGACACGAATAAAATCCATAGAATTGTCGACGAGAAGATTACCTGATTTAACGGGTTTTTCTCATAGAGCCAGCAGCGTCCAATCAAGATCTAATTAACACATCCAATCAACATTCAAAACATTCCGTGACCGAAAATCATTGGTCTGTTCTTTTTAGCTGCACTGCGGAACTAGTGCAATAAGTTAGAATGAGACAACTATATTTTTTCTCACTTTAACTTATTGCACCAGTTCAGTAGTGCAGCTAAAAAGAACAGACCACATGGCTGCCATCACAGACTTCTATCAGAGAGAAACCTAAGAGCGGCTACCGGGCGAAAGCATATGTCTGTCCTGATAGGCCCCCTGAGAAAATAGACGTCAACTAACTCGATATGTCGGTAACGATGCGAGGTTTATGTCTATGATTTGAGTCTGGTTAATGTCCGAGCTACTAAAACAGACTATAGTGAAAATGATATATATATATATGAGTAAGAGAAGGATAACAATTGAATCGCTTTGACTTTGTCTCACCACTAGTGAGCAGACACGCGACACAGGCACAAGTAATGCTGGAAATTCTTAGACGCACGGTCGAGACAGAGAGAAGAATGAGAGCGGCCACCGGCCGTATTTCGGGGGATACGGCTAGGCGCATTTTAGATACGACATCTGACCAAAATATGCCTAAACTACGCCCGCTAGGCGCACTTTCGCGGTGATAAAAGTAAAATGCGCCTAGATTCGTGTCCGTACTACTTCCATGCAATGGATAGTAGATTAGAAAAAGACAGACGACAGACAATCGTTCCGTCTTTGTCTCACTACTGAGCGGCGCGCGGCAGTAAACACGAGGCGAGGTAGCGGCGATCTTATCGCTAAGCGAACATCTCTCCGCTTTTCTTTCATCTTTCACGCTTCAGAGACATCAAAAGACGCGGTAGCGTCTCGTGTCAAGGGAACGTGCGAAGTGAGGAATTATTTTTCACGCACGCGAGGTAGCACATGGGAGACTAGACGAGCGTCGACATATTATCCTGTTTCTTTCCCGCTCGTCTAGCTCACTGCGTGAGCCGCGAGATTTTTCTCGCTACTCCTATACCTCGCTCTTTCTCTCTCTCGCTCGTTCTTTCTCTCTCTCGCGCACTTGCTCGCTCTTCCTCTCTTCTCGTGTTCTTACGGCTTGATTAAATATATTAATTACATGACAATATATATATAAATAAATGACACATATATAGTGTATATGTATATAAAGAATATTTAGTATTAATGCACAAATAAAGAAGAGAGAATTATAATGAGAGACGAAAAGTTAATAGAAATCCGCTCTTAGCCAATATATACATCTTTTAAAAATGATTTGTTATTAAAGTATATGACAGAATAATTTATTTATGCTAGTAAATTAAAATTAAAAATTAAATGAAATGTTATTTGTTTTGTAAAAAATATTCCATTGTTACATTTTTCTTTTCGCAGCAAAAATAAATTTAGTCTAATAAAAAAAGAAATTAGTTTTATTATCATATTTCAATTACTTTATTATTTAATTTTACGAATAGATAACGTGCATATTGTTGCTCAACGGAAACCGCGAGAAAATGGTGATCTCCGTCAAAAAATAAATGCAAACTTTTTAATAATATAATAAGTTTTTTACGTAAGTGTTCGTTTTTATAATATAACCTGTTGAATTTTATTAATTATTAATTCAGCATGTTATAGTATAAAAAATATATTTTAATATAAAAATTAATGTAATATTAATTGTTTGCATTTGCAAGAAATATGGATAGTACAGGATAGATTGCAATGATACATAGGAAGAAAAAAGATAGATGGATAAATAGATAGATAGATAGATATAGAGATAGATATAGATGGATAAATAGATAGACAGATAGATAGATAGATAGATAAGTAGATAGATGGATAGATAGATATAGAGAAATAGATAGATAGATAGTTAGATAGTATAGAAAAAAAGATAAATAGAAATATAATTATCATTATTATTATTATTAATGTTTTCAATTTCAAGAGAACATTCGCTTAAACGTAAGTCTTACTTAGGTCCAGCTACGAGTGTTAACACTCGTAAAGTCAGCCGAATTTTAAACATCTCGTAGAAACAAGTGCTTCAACTCATCAATATAAATGTAGAGGAAAGTAACCGAAACAGCCAAAAACCTCCTACAGAAAGGAAGAGATTTGAGCAGAAATTCATATTCAGTAGCTTCGAGACATTAAGTCAATTAGACATTCCATGTTAATGTAAGTTGCATATTAAATAATAATCATTCATTGTTAATCTCTTCTCTGCTTCGCATTTATTTTCGAGCTTTTTGCATTATGTTTCAAATCAGCATGTTAATCTTTGACTTGTGAAAGGAATTGTTCAATTAACAATTGAAACTTAGAGAATGTAATGAAAGGCCATATATCATTGATAATTGATATAAGCAATTTCAATCGGTTCAATCGAAGAGCGTTCCATTGTGTAGGTTACAATTGGTTATATAGATAATATTTATAATCGTAACATCGTGAAAGATGCCGATGATTGAAAAATGCTAAGATTTAGTTTCATAATTTATTTTAACCGAAGTTTAAGACTTATTGAGACAAACTTGCATAGTCGTATTGTTCATATGCATAACTGAAGTAGAACAAATAATTATATAAAAGTGAAGATGATGTCAAAATTAAGTCAAAATAATTTTGACGTTATCTTGACCTTTGATGATTATTTGTCTAGAGAAGGAAACAGATTAATTAAATGTAAAATATGTCTAATATAAAGGGCACGCTTGTACGGATTATGATTGGTTGATTTCCTTGTGCATATCAATGATGTGATTATGTAATTTTGTTTAGATAGGCTTTTAAAGAGTTGTCTTATTCAACCCGACAAAAAATACGTATATTTCGTTAATCTTTTTTGCGGAAGCGAAAAAGATCACATGATTAAAAGATTACGGGTTTTGAGAGTTTGCTTAATGATGTTTGAAGAATATATATACATTTTTCTACAAGTATGTAAGGTTAAAAATATATAAAATATTGCAGTAAAAGCAAAGAGGTTGCAAATAGACGATTCCAAGGAATTTTTAATGTGTGTGATTTAATTTTACACAATTATTTAAAGTAGCTTTTTATTTTCTATAAGTATAGCTATCGTCTGAACTACAATCGGAACACAAATAATAAAATGGTAGCATTTAGAATAAAAATCGTCTATTTCTGGCCTCTCGGTAAAGTTTAATAAAAAATATTAATTATTAATGAATTTGGTTAATTATAATTAAAACGGTAAAGAGAAGCCTATTTTATAATGCTGCCAAGTTGCAAGTCGATTGGTCAAATAGTTATTGAGATATCGTGCGCACCATGGAACCTCCTTGCATTCACTGCAATATTTTTCATATTTTTAATCTTATATGTAGAAATTTATATACATTCTTTACAAACATCACATTAAACAAACACTCAAAACAAAAATCCTATAATCTTAAAGAAACAGGATATTAATCTAAAAAATAGAAACGATCAGAAATAACCGCTCGGTACTTTTAATATTAACGAATTATATTCCGGTTAAAATAATATAAATCGTATAATATATTCCGGTTAACATAATATAAGTCGTATAATATATTCCGGTTAATATAATATAAGTCGTGAAACTGGACCTAAGTAAGACTTACGTTTAAGCGAATGTTCTCTTTACTGAAAACATTAATAATAATAATAATGATAATTATATTTCTATTTATCTTTTTTCTATACTATCTAACTATCTATTTCTCTATATCTATCTATCCATCTATCTATTTATTTATCTATCTATCTGTCTATCTATTTATCCATCTATATCTATCTATCTATCTATCTATTTATCCATCTATCTTTTTTCTTCCTATGTATCATTGCAACCTATACTGTTCTATCCATATTTCTTGCAAATGCAAACCATTAATATTACATTAATTTTTATACTAAAGTATATTTTTTATACTATAACATGCTGAATTAATAATTAATAAAATTCAACAGGTTATACTATAAAAATAAATACTTACGTAAAAAAATTATTATATTATTAAAAAGTTTGCATTTATTTTTTGACGGAGATCACCATTTTCTCGCGGTTTCCGTTGAGCAACAATATGTACGTTATCTATTCGTAAAAATAAATAATAAAGTCGTAATTGAAATATGATAATAAAACTAATTTCTTTTTTTACTAGACTAAATTTATTTTTGCTACGAAAAGAAAAATGTAGCAGTGGAATATCTTTTACAAAACAAATAACATTTCATTTAATTTTTAATTTAAATTTATTAGCATAAATAAATTATTCTGTCATATACTTTAATAACAAATCATTTTAAAAAAATGTATATATTGGCTAAGAGTGGATTTCTATTAACTTTTCGTCTCTCATTATAATTCTCTCTTCTTTATTTGTGCATTAATACTAAATATTCTTTATATACATATACACTATATATGTGTTATTTATTTATATATATATTGTCATGTAATTAATATATTTAATCAAGCCGTAAGAACACGAGAAGAGAGGAAGAGCGAGCAAGTGCGCGAGAGAGAGAAAGAACGAGCGAGAGAGAGAAAGAGCGAGGTATAGGAGTAGCGAGAAAAATCTCGCGGCTCACGCAGTGAGCTAGACGAGCGGGAAAGAAACAGGATAATATGTCGACGCTCGTCTAGTCTCCCATGTGCTACCTCGCGTGCGTGAAAAATAATTCCTCGCTTCGCACGTTCCCTTAACACGAGACGCTACCGCGTCTTTTGATGTCTCTGGAGCGTGAAAGATGAAAGAAAAGCGGAGAGATGTTCGCTTAGCGATAAGATCGCCGCTACCTCGCCTCGTGTTTACTGCCGCGCGGCGCTCAGTAGTGAGACAAAGACGGAACGATTGTCTGTCGTCTGTCTTTTTCTAATCTACTATCCATTGCATGGAAGTAGTACGGACACGGATCTAGGCGCATTTTACTTTTATCACCGCGAAAGTGCGCCTAGCGGGCGTAGTTTAGGCGTATTTTGGTCAGATGGCGTATCTAAAATGCGCCTAGCCGTATCCCCCGAAATACGGCCGGTGGCCGCTCTTATTCTTCTCTCTGCTTATAATGTGTGAGTGGCGTTGGAGCATTTATTGTATGCACAGAGCCATCTATTGAAGAAGAAGAAAAAGATTTCCTAACCTTATGCATGTTATTTTTCAGATTTTTATAACTTTTGATCCGTTTGAGAGCAACACTTTTTTCTTGCCAAATCACATTCTACGCACCAAAATACACAATTGTGGAAAGTTTCACCGCAATTGATGAGGAGGCCTGTATTCTTCACAATTACCAAAATTATTTATATAAATATTCTTAATTTAAGTATTTTCATGAAGTTGCTGCACTACGCTACATTAGTACAGTAAATGCAACTATAATGAACAGATTTTACATTGCAATGACAGGTTTCTTAACCTATCGTATCTATTATCTTTAACAATTTATTTTTCGCAAAATAAAGCCGAGCGACGATTTTAAGTTATAAATTCGGCTTCTACATGTCAAAATACATAAGATAAGTGAGTTTAAGCGAAATCCAAGGTGTTATCAGACTTCTAAATAATTACCAAATATTTTTTCATCGATATTGGAGGTGGAGAGGGTATTCTGTATAATTACCAATTGTACTTTTGGAAATTATACCTTTAAATCTACTAACATCCATTTTCTAAAAATCAATCACTCCAAAGTTGCATTCTCTAACTGCAACCATTCTTCTTAATCTATGACGTCAGACGTATTTTGTTACTCGTAACTCGACAAAAAAGTTTTGAGATTTTTGGGCGAGGAAGCAGTGTAACAAGACCTACCGTTGCTTTTTCATACATATGTATATTGATAATTTAAACTTGCTCTACATTGTTAACAGTGCTCTCTACTTTCCTTTTCCTTTAAGTTTTTTCCTTTTTCTTTAATTTTACAATGCTAATATCTTTAAATATTAAAAATTGTTCCTGTATTCTCATATTTTTAATGGAACATAATTAGCAGATAATAACATACAATTTATTAATATCAATGTATTTATTAATTACATATTTTCATGTTAGCAACAAAGCAAATAATTAAACGAGAGAATAATCACGCAAAAATCAAGGCTCGATAAATACAATTTTCGTAGAAATAAATCAACTCTATAAGGAATATATTTTTTCATTTCTTACAACTAATGTTCGAGTTGATTTGTATTGTACTAAATAGCGTATCATTAAATCATTATGTGTGTGTGTGTGTGTGTGTGTGTGTATGTATGTACGCATGCGTACGTAAGTGTGTATAATATATTCGTCGTTAAAAAGTCCCCCAATCAATATTAATTCACCTACTTCACAAAATATTTATCGAATGATCGTTACAGTTGTTATGGTGTCGCGTGACAACGAATACACACCATATATATATGTTATACTTGGTAATTTCAACTAATGTATGTGCAATTCTCTCGTAGTCACTGTCATGTCTTTAACATCATGCAAGGTTTATCGGTTGAAGAATTTATTTCCAGAAAATATCTTAGGTTCATATTTCAAAAAAAGAAAATGCATTAGTAAATGTATGAAATTACTCTCCATTATCTACACAAATATTATTTTTATTTCTTTTTAATTTGTATTTAATTCGTCTGGCAGGTTGAAGAGAGAAATTTTAGAGCAAATTATTGAAATCATTAAATGTTAGAGATAAATAAGTAATATTTAAATAATCCGATATTTAAAGATAATATAGAGTTCTTATTTTTCTTTTAAATATATTCACACATTCTTAATTTTTCTGTATATTTAGGAACTCTATAGTTAAAACATTTTTTTTTTTAATAATCTATTTGATCTAAAACAATTTAGGGAAGTAAGTTGTTTACATTTGTGTGTGTGTATGTGTGTGAGAGAGAGAGAGAGAGAGAAATATAACATAAATTTAAAACTCTGAAGGTTTAATTCGTAGGATCACAGGAATACTGGTGCATGGCAGAATGGCCAATTCCGTGACGACAGCAGTAATGAGATCGGCTGGTGTTACGTCATATGTGATGTTTAAGAGATTCAGCGACTTTCTCGCCCGCCAGTTGGTGAACAGAGACTTTCTCGAATTACCATATTGATTCGAAGTTACGAGATCATCCGCATTCCCTGAAATGATAGGAATGAAAGAAATGAACAAGTATAATAGTCATTAAGCTATGTAGAAGACATGAGATTAAAACTGAATTAAATTGAAATTAAAGATTATAAAAAGTGAATAAATCAATTGAGTAAAATGTATATATAAGTGACGGGTGAACAAAGTTGGTAACTCTAGTAAGATATATATATATATATATATCTTACCGGCCAAACCCGATTTCAGGATAAACTAGTTTCGTCTAGGCCAAACTAGTTCCAAAGTGCAGTAGGATGAATCAGTTTTGCCTAATCCAAATTATATTCTCCTATGTGTATTGTAAAAGTATAATAAAATGAAAAATATAAAGTATATTTTAAAGTTGTAATAGAGTTAAACACAATAGTACATAGTAATGGAAAATTGCATGTAATACATTATATGTGTGAATCAAATAGATTTTTTAATGCTTACCAAGTTCATTATACACGATGGAATCAGTCTGCACTCGTCCACATGTCTTATGCGTCTCACACGCTACTAAAACCGGTACGTTGAAGGCTTTGGCTATCAAAGCGATTTGCGAAGTTCCGACTCGCGACATCACCGCGCCATTGGCCAATATTGCGTGAGCACTAAGAAAGACTTTGCTAACCTAGTCAATGATGAAATAATTTGTCATATAAATAACATTATTACATATTTGTTAACACGTTGCACAAAAAAATAAATATAATAGCTCAGTGTAAGAGAGGATAGAAGCCGAGGCATACAAACATATCAAAGTAATGAGAATATAAACAAGTTGAATTTTTAAAGAATTCTTTTTAGCGTTTTAATGACGAAAGTTGAAATTTATCGAAATAAAATTTGCTTTATTTGTGTATTTTCAGCTTTTCAATTCACATCCTGCGTTAGTCAGCTACGCATTACTTACTTCTGACATAATGAAGCTCACAGCGTTGATGAACATATATGAACAATTGATTCCATGTTTCGCTAAACGTTTCAATTGTTCTCTTCCTTCTAGCCACGGTCTGCCGTCGACTACGATAACGCGGAATTGTTTACCCGCAGCATGTGCATCCACTAATATATTATAGATTAAGGATGAGCTAAAATTTTATACCGTTGAGAATTAGACTGTTTGATATCATCAGAAAACATATTTTCTACTTATAAGTAAGTAAAAAACTTATAAGCTATATATAATTTGAAAAATCCATTCTTATAAATTCGATACTTACAATCCGTAAATTAAAATGATATTTCCGTTTGATATCTTAGTCTGAATAGTTATGGATATTGCTTTGCCAGCCAGTTGAATTTGTTCCATTATGTAGGTGTCTATTATACCTGTTAGCTTGGTTTTCGCCTGAGAAATAAATAAGAAATCCTTGAGAGATAGACAATAAAATTCCAATTAAGAATTAATAATGTCGTAATTACTTGTTCTTCCATGATTATAAAGAAAAGCTAACATACAATATAAAACTAAAATATTTTATAAAAATTTTTTTTATTATACAGGGTGCCAAATTTCAAACGTAACAGGTAAAAAACCTCGAAAACTATGAGATATTAAAAAAGCTAAAACACGTGTTCCATGATTTCGAAGAGAAAAGAGAATGGCATTATCAGCTTTATTTGGAGGGCATTTTCAAGGTCAGTTGAAGGTCAACTTAATTTTTTTAAATAAAAAGCCCAATTTTTTATATCTTCTTTTTCTACCAATTAATTTTAACAACTTTTGTCTGAAACATTTTTTTATTTGCCTAATATTTTTTGAAATATTTAAGGAAAACTTGGTAACTTTTTCAACATTTAACTTACGATATCTTGCTAACTATTCGTCGAAAGAAAAAATAGTATTAGACTTTTTTATTTTATTTACTATCAAGAATATATTACTGTAATAGTGCCCTAACTTTTGTTAATTTATCGACCTTTGAAAATTTCAAAATTATTAAATTAACAAAAATTAGGGCAATATTATAATAATATATTCTTAATAGTAAATAAAGTAAAAAGTCTAATACTATTTTTTCTTTCGACGAATAGTTAGCGAGATATCGTAAGTTAAATGTTGAAAAAGTTACCAAGTTTTGCTTAAATATTTTTAAAAATATTAGGCGAATAAAAAATGTTTCAGACAAAAATTGTTCAAATTAATTGGTAGAAAAAGAAGATACAATAAAAATTGGGCTTTTTATTTAAAAAAATTAACTTGACTTTCAATTGACTTTGAAAATGCCCTCCAAGTAAAAAACTGATAATACCATTCTCTTTCCCCTTCGAAATCATGGAACATGTGTTTTAGCTTTTTTTTAATATATTTCATAGTTTTCGAGATAATCAGCTGGAAAATTTCCAAATGAACACCCTATATATAGTGTCCCAATACTTTCATATAAAAATACCTAAATATTTCTTTTATTTTTAATGATATAAGAAATTATTATATATAAGAAATGATATAAGAAATTATATTAGAACACAATGTGAATAGTTTCAAATGAGGAATTTCGTGGAAGAAACATTTTTTTATAGTCTGTCTCAAATTTTTTAAAGGTTTCCAGTATTTTTTGCAGGAAAGCATATTTTTTCTATAACATTTTATAGAGTATGTTGAAGTGCATCGAAGTAGTTGTATGAATTATGACCGTGAGATGACTTTGAATATAGAAAAGCAGAAACAAGTTCCAAAAAAGTGTTAGGATAATATGATATTGTTAAAAACAAAAGAGATATTTAGTTCTCTTTGGGATATTCACTGGGACACTGTATAATTATGGAGTCGATTTTCTCTTCCCCCCTGAACAAAAGCACTCACCTCACATGTCGACATAGTGACCGAGAAATTCGTCATGTGCCACTTGAGATGACGCATTGCGTTTTGCATTGAAACAGCCACCGGCCGACAACGATGTAGGTACGCGAGCAAATCCCGCAGACATATCTCGAGGCTACGAGTGAAGTCAGCCTGTTCCGGCTTCTCAAAATCCAGGATTACCTGCTTGACAGCTGCCAATAGCGCAACACACCTCGCATTGCTGCCGACGATTGTTCTGCCCGTGTACTGCGCGCCCAAACCTATGATTGCCGGATGAATATTCGAATTGATGGGCACGCTGGCCAAAGAGAGCTCCCTTTCATTATATAGGTGCTGGAACAGGTTCACCTGGTGGTCATTACTTTTCTTCACAATTTTTTTTACACTCACAGCTTCGACAACCACTTGCTGTGCACGCAGTTTTTCTGAAGGAGTTTCTTGGCTCCTTTCGTTGCTCTTCGTTGAGGATAGTTGCTGCTTTGCTGAGATTTGTTGAAGCTGCTTCGCCGCTCTCTGAGCCTCCTGCTTAGCTCTTCGTTCCGCACGCAATTCCGCCTTGCTCTTGCCCTCGGCTTTACCGTCGGCTTTATCGTCGGAAATCGCGTTGTCTAGCCTAGAAACGGCCGGAGACGTAACATTTGCGGCTTGAGCGATCGGAGATTGCCTAGTCGCGCTTTTTATGGAACTCTCCTCGGTTTCTTTCGCAGCTTGGAGACTCTGTGACATTGTTGTATATATTGTTAGACGATGTTGAAAAGATCTCCTTAAAGCCACAACACCTAGTTATATGCAGATATAATAAGTTAAGTTGAGCCAGGTGATAGATCTTAAGAGAACTTTTTTCAACAATGTCTAGAAATATATAAAGATGCACTAAGTTAGGTTAAGTTAGGATTTGTTTGGGGTGCGGGAGAGAGACGAAGCCCCTCTCCCGCTTATATGTACTATTTCCTATATTTAAAGTGAATGAAAACTGCTTATCTACTTCACATATACTTCAACGTACAATTATGAAACTTTAAAGTCAAATATCTCAGAAACTATAAGCGACTCCCATACCCAGATAGCACACAATATTCTATGAATATTCTTACGAAGTACGAATGTTCTATTTTTAGAATATTCGAATAGGATATTCTATGAATGTAAGTAGAACATACTACCGACTTCCTTTTTCGAATATTCTCACCAATATATTTTGTGGATGTCCTGTGGATGTCCGATGTATGTCCATGTTCCTTTGACATTCGAAGTTGTGCCAAACGTATATTCTATGAACGTCTTTCGTAACAAAATAAACGTGCAATGAATATCCATTGAATGTCCGTTTGCTATATGGGTATATTGTGCGTTCACATCAGTAATTCGCGCCGTACGTCTACAAAGTCGCCATCTATACACGACAAAGTGAATTACGACACCGAACTTCGTTGTCTCCAGACTCTGTTTTCGCTATGCCCTTTCGCCAACATTTCTTGACATAGGGCCGTATTCATAGTCAGATCTTATATTTAAGACCGTCTTGAGTACACGTTCAGATATTTTGTAGCCAATGAAATGATCTATACAGCATCTGAAGATGGACTTAAGACAATCTTAAATATAAGACCGGACTACGAATACAGGCCATAATCTTAATCAAAGGTAATCTTCCTCTTTCTTTTGTAAATCATATTGTATCAAACATTAAATAAAGTGTAAGAATAGTTTCTTATATATTTTGTATCATATGTTTCACGCATCTTTAATAGTTCGTCAGTAAAACACTGCATAAAATTGGAGGTTATACTTTTAGAAAATTTTACAAGCAACATATATAAATATTTATTTATATTCTTATTCTAATATGAAACTCTTTATATGTTGCAGCAAAGAGAAACTTTTCAACATAGATACACAGTCGCAATACAGCCGTGTTAGCGACTTCTTACGACGTGCGTCATTCTTTCATGTTATAAAGTACTTTGTTATTTGTGTTCCGTCATCCGACATGTGAACAATAAGAGACACATATATCTAGTGTGGGACACGAAAAGTAAGTACAAATTAATAGCGTTTGCTATTGAGAAAACAAGAATAGCACTAGTGCAATAAATTCAGGAATAAAAAGGTTGTTACTACTGTTTCGATGCAGTTTGGAGCACAGCTAAATTGTTCAATGAAAGAATAAGTGATTTGAGAAAATTTTCAAAATGAGTTCTTTTTAGGTTAATTAGCTGCATTCTAAACTGCATCGAATAGTGACAACCTTTTGTTCATAACTGTATTACACCAGTGCTGTATTAGTTTTACCAATAAGAAACGCTATACAAAAAGGAAATAGGAATGATTTTAGCTCATTCTACAATGGTTGTGAACATATGACTATAAGACTGTCAGGAGTGAAATGAATTATTTGCATTTGCTGATAGCTTACGTTACAGCCTTATGCCATATACTTACAACTATGAATAGGCTTTGTTACGTCATAATATAAAGCATGGAAAATATAGCAAAGAATTAATTTACAGATGTATTTAAGGGGACCAACTCGGTTACAAAGTCAAAATTTTCGATTTTTTTTTTTTTCAAAAATCGATAGTAGTATTCGTAGAGAAAATATTCCTAAAGCTATAAAGCGAAATTCGAAGTCGTTCGGTAGATACAGCTCACGAAACAGGTACGCGTCACGTAGGTACGCGTGACGTACGCACGGCGAGAGCGCTTAGCGACGCTCCGTCTCTCGGTCTCTCGCACAGGACTATCGTTTCGGCAGATGTTGAGTCAGTGTTTGTGAACACTGATCTGTTGTGTAGTCTGCATATGTGTTTGTTTGTATAAGTGTAATCGAGGCAGCTGTTTCAAACACAACGGATTTTTGAAAAGTCCTTCGTTTCGAGGCGGTTATTGCTAACAGTCAGTCGAGCCCCATTGTTCGGTGTGTGAAGACGTTCCTATGTGAAAACAATAAAGTGTATCCAAAAGGAAAAAAAGAAGAGTCAGCACGTGCATCAAGACCGCGAAAGAGACAGTTTCATGGCAATAAATTTACGAAAGAGGATAAGGATGTGGAGCAGAGTGACACCGCTAAAAAATTTAAAAGTGCGAGTAGTGATGATATAATTTATGATCCACTACATTATTATAGAATTGTAGAATTTGTAACTGTTTTTGGCGCGCTCGCGGAGTTGCTTATTTGTAGACAATGCAAGCAAAATGTAAAGTTTGAAGAATCCGGAAACCGTGGTCTCGGTTTTAAACTTATTGTTCGATGTACTTGTGGTCGTAAAGAAATCGATTCAGGGCCGTTGATTAATACTAGCTATGAAATTAACCGAAGAATCGTTTTCGTTATGCGACTATTAGGCATCGGCCGAGAAGGTATAAATATATTTAGTGGACTTATGGACATCGGTCAAGGTATAAGCACGAGTTCATACACTATAAGTGTGCAACATATATACACAGCAGCACGTTCGATGTTTGATATTTTCTGCAAAAAAGCCAGTGAAGAGGAACAAATTGAAAATGTCAACAAAGGAAGACCTCCAACAGAGTTCAAAGTATCTGGCGATGGTTCGTGGAAGAAACGTGGGTTTACTTCGTTATACGGTGTAACGACCCTCATTGGATATTATACTGGCAAAATCATAGACCTCGTCGTAAAAAGCGGATACTGCCAAGCCTGTACGTTTTGGAATAAAAAGAAAGGTACTGACAAATATATTGAGTGGTACGAACAGCACAAAGAAGAGTGTTTTGCAAACCATTCCGGTTCCGCAGGTAAAATGGAGGTCGACGCCGTGCAAGAAATGTTTATGAGGTCCAAGGAGAAATTCGGCGTGGCGTACACTAATTATATTGGAGACGGTGATTCCAAAACGTATAAAGCCATTTTAGATCTAAATCCATATGGCGATGATCTCCCGGTAGTGAGAAGTGAGTGCGTTGGACATGTAGAGAAACGGATGGGCACGCGGCTCCGAAATGTAAAAACAAGGGAAAAACTTGGTGGAAAAGGAAAATTGACCAATGTCCTTATTACTAAATTAACAAAACATTATGGATTAGCAATAAGGCGAAATGTAGATTCCGTTGCCGGAATGAAGAAAGCTATAATGGCAACACTTCATCATTTATGCTCCACAAATGAAAATCCGAAGCATGACAATTGTCCGGCCGGGGCCGACAGCTGGTGCAAGTGGCGTAAGGCTGAGGCGGCAAGTAAAGATTTCAACCATCCCCCTCCACTTCATCCAGAGGTCGTAAAACATTTGCTCCCAATTTATAAGGACTTTTCCAAGGAACAGCTTTTGACAAGATGTTTAGGCGGACACACACAAAACTCCAACGAGAGTTTTAATTCAACTATCTGGCGCCTAGTCCCAAAACATTTACATTCGGGATCAAAAATTATAGAAATCGCCGCCTTCATTGCTGCGGGTGTGTTTAATGAAGGATACTCGTCAATTTTAAAAATAATGAATGTCCTAGACATAAAAATTGGGCAACAATGTAGATGTTTCGCCGACAACTACGAGACGCAGCGAGTGCAGCAGAAAGAGCGCCGCAGATCAAGCAGCACACAGGAGGCTCGAACAGCTCGTAGAATTCTGCAAATGGAACAGCACGAGTTCTATGAGGAAGCGGAAGGCTTGCTGTATGCGCCTGGTATAGCAGATTAGCCTATGACTGCTGTAAGTATTGAATAACCATGACTTTTTCGTATCAAAAACTTTAAACGCGTTTTTCTCAACATCACTTCTTTCAAACTGGCGTGCACGATACAGAAAAATTTATTCGACCGATCGACATCTGCCGGCGATTTTTTCTTAACTAATTACCAACCATCGTCGATGAACTCAAAACATTTATAAAAAACATTACATTAATCAATTATTTTTGCAAAAGTAAATCGAAATTTTGTCGTAAAAAGTCGTACCTTTACCTTTACAATCTTGCATTTTTTGTAATTCTATACTTTTGTCTTAGTTTTTTAAGTTCATCGACGATATAATTCTATAACAAATAAGAAAAAATCTGGTTCATATGTTTCAGACAAGAATTGGATCCGCTATCATGCACGCCAATTTACAACTCCTGCGGCGCAGCGCTGCGAAGACATTCTCATATCGCGATATTATATGCATAATGTTTAAATATTATAAATTTTGTTTATTGCCTAAACATCGACTAAAATACCTGTAAAGTTTTAAAAAGATTCGCTTTACTGTTGTTTAGATAAAAATTCACAAAAATCACCAATTTTTCCGCGTCCTAACCGAGTTGGTTAGGACGGGAGTTGGTCCCCTTAAATGAAGTACTCTTACATGTATGAATATATGTAATTACCAAAAAAATCCTATAATTATTTGTATAAGTTATAAGTTTAAAACAATCTGTTTGTTATTTTACTGTAAGTTGAAATTATATACCATTGTATTGTAATACATATAACGCATGTTATAACATATGTGTTGTATAACAGTTATATTGTTAAGTAGGAAATTACAACTAACATGCACGTTACATGTAACATTGTGTTTGCTGGGAAGCAACTATAATGCGATATTTTATAACTATCCTATTCGAGGACAATTTTACTGAAACATCTACAGTTTAAGTTACATATACTATAATATACTATAGATTTCTAGTAAAATTTTCCTCGAAATAGACGTTTTAGAATGCAGCCTAAGTAATTTATAAAAACAGCTTCGAAATACACACGAAACATTTATACAATATATAATATATGTAGTAACAATTATATAATATATGTAGTAAGTATACCATAAAACATTTTGAGATTATCTCGGATGTATTCGACGTTTTATAATACTCCCTGAACATATTCAGAATAATTTTGAGTATTAATTTTCTGATTAAGAATTCTATAAAATACGTTTTGAAAGATACTGAATAATATAAGTGATTATTTCCAAGTCCCAAATAGTCTTGGAACAAACCAAAATATATATTGTATATTTCCAAGTCGGTCCTCAAATTAGCCGTCGGATATAAAAAAAGTTCCATGCCGTACCTCAAACTTACAAAAAGTCCTGGAATTAATCATCTGACATCAGAAATGGACCTGGAATATGACATAAGCCCTATGACATATATATATATATATCCATATAGCCATATTTGCAGATAACAAAATCCCACAGCAGATCCATAGCCTATTATGTCCGTATTAAGCTCGTGTTCTGTACACAGCGTTTGTTGAAATAACCTTATGGCAGGTTGACGGCAAGAATGGTCATTCCTATCGCTAATCTGTCATCAGATTATTTCAACAAACACAATCCATAGAACACGAGCTTAATGCGGACACAGTAGGCTATGGATTCTGCTGTAAGATTTTGTTTTCCGCAGACTGATATATTTATACAGGGTGTTTGATAGCTGATCATGCAGACGAAAGTTGGAGATAAATTGGGTGTAGCCGAGAAGAAAAGTCATGTACCATAATGTCAAATTGGCAATAGTTACCGAGTTATTAATTAAAACATGTGAGCCAACGAGCGCGCAGAGAGCGGAGGGCGGCCGCAGTAAGCATGTAGACATTTGATACAGGCGGAGTCAGCGAGTGATGGTAGGCAAGCGCGCGCGGCAAGGGGCAACGTAAGCGACAATAGGCGATTGCGCGCGACGAGGAGCGAGCGAGCTTTTTCTTTGTAGCTTTTTCCTTATAGCTCGCTCGCTCCTCGTCGTTCGCGCTCGTTCGTTCTTCGTCGCATTCGCTCGCCTCTTATCGCTTGCGCTCGCTCGTCGTTCGTGCTCGCTCGCTCCTCGTCGTTCGCGTTCGCTCGCTCTTCGTCGCGCTCGCTCGCTTTTTGTCGCTTGCGCTCGCTCGCTCCTCGTCGCGCGCGCTCGCCTTTTGTCGTTTACGTTGCCTCTCGCCGCGCGCGCTCGCCTATCGTCACTCGCTGACTCCGCCTGTATCAAATGTTTACGTGGTTACTGCAGCCGCCCTCCGCTCTCTACGCGCTCGTTGGCTCACATGTTTTAATTAATAACTCGATAACTATTGGCAATTTGACATTATGGTACATGACTTTTCTTCTCGGCTTCACTCAATCTATCTCCAACTTTCATCTGCATGATCAGCTATCAAACACCCTGTATATTTATATAAGATATACATATATAATATTAATCATTTTATAAGCACTGATCAACTTTTAAATGGTAATAAAGAGAGTACAATTGTTAATTTTAACTTTGACAGCTGCTGTAAAATCATTATCTACTTCACAATCTGCAATCAGAAATAAATGTGCAGTTGAATCAACAGCAGTAAGAAAATCTAATGAGAAAGAAAATCGTGAATATCTACTTCCAATAAATCTTCATATGAAACTATACAACTATCTGATTATCTGTATGGTAATATTATATCTTCTTTAAGTTTTCCTAAACAAATAGCTACATATGTATTTTTTCTTTAATGTATATTATAATCATGAACAATGGTTTGCAGTTATGTGTGCTGTCTATAATAATGGACATTACTAATCTAAGTATATTTACGAAATACTTTGTTTCAGATGCTAATTTCAAAAAACAAGTATTACGACAATTGCAAATAATTAATATCAGACAACAACAAATGTCAGAAGATATTATATTATTGATGTCAGTATATTATTGATGAAAGCAAATTCAGAGAAAAATGAACCGATTGTTTCAAATAAAGATTCTATATTTAAAACTTATAATTTCCCTCTGAAAACTGTAGCAGAATTGGAAGAACTAGAAGAATTTTTAATCCAGAATGAAAATTTCAACACTTTTGTAAGTAAATTCATTTACTAATATATTCTGAGTGTATTTATAATTTATACAAATTTATAATTGTTGTTTAGGTCAAAGAAATTTTACAAATTGGGGGAACATCTTACAAAAATATGGTGAAACGTATATTGCCAAGAATAATGTCTAATGATTTGGCGAAGACATATAGTTGGATAGGTTTTAAAGGAAAACAGAAGTTCTCGAATCTTCGAACTTGCTCAGCAATATTAACAGCTACTCAAAAAACGCACGGTTGTTCCAAATCTACGAAGATGTAATCAAATATTGGCTTGTAAAAGCTACTGAACGACAAAAGCAATCATAGAAAGAAAAGATATCGTAAGATTGTTTCCTTCCAAGTAAAAGAACATTGACTGTTCAACATTTTCGAAGTTTGTTTAATAATTAATAACATGTTCGACATATATTTACTAATTATTCATTTCTTTAACAATTATTCATTTCTGTAATATTTGTGCATTTCTAAAACATCTTACATTCTGAAATTATCTTTTACTTTTGAATGTTGAAGTGATGATATTTTATGAGAAATGTTTTCAGCTTGCTTTTTGTTACACGAGACTCATTGTTACGATAATTATACCACATTAATCCTTTAATACTAGAAATTATCTAAGGGATCAAAAGTAACTTGTTTGACATCCTTTTAAACATTGTTTATGTATAAAACATGTTAAGTTTTGCAGTTTTCCCACAATTTTATACATGGTTAATTGTATAATGCTTTTGTTTTTCTAATATATGCATAGATTTATACAGAGTGTTTGATAGCTGATCATGCAGACGAAAGTTGGAGATAGATTGGGTGTAGCCGAGAAGAAAAGTCATGTACCATAATGTCAAATTGGCAATAGTTATCGAGTTATTAATTAAAACATGTGGGCCAACGAGCGCGTAGAGAGCGGAGGGCGACCGCAGTAAGCACATAGACATTTGATACAGGCGGAGTCAGCGAGTGACGGTAGGTGAGCGCGCGCGGCGAGGGGCAACGTAAACAACAAGAGGCGAACGCGCGCGACGAGGAGCGAGCGAGCGCGAACGACGAGGAGCGAGCGAGCGCAAGCGACAAGAGACGAGCGAGCGCGACGAAGAGCGAGCGAGCGTGAACGATGAAGAGCGAGCGAGCGAGCTATAAGGAAAAAGCTGTAAAGAAAAAGCTCGCTTGCTCCTCGTCGCGCGCGATCGCCTCTTGTCACTTACGTTGCCCCTCGCCGCGCGCGCTCGCCTATCGTCACTCGCTGACTCCGCCTGTATCAAATGTCTACGTGCTTACTGCAGCCGCCCTCCGCTCTCTACGCGCTCGTTGGCTCACATGTTTTAATTAATAACTCGATAACTATTGGCAATTTGACATTATGGTACATGACTTTTCTTCTCGGCTATACCCAATCTATCTCCAACTTTCGTCTACATGATCAGCTATCAAACACCCTGTATATATATATACAGGGTGGGTGGTTGTAAGTTTACAATCTGAAGTGTACAGGTAGATTACATTAAGACAAACATAAAAGTCCCATACCGTTTACCGAGATTCGCAATAATTATCGAGTTATTAATGACAGAAATCTTGAAGAGTGGGAGCGCGCCGGCGTAGATGATTGAAGAAACGTTGAAGCTGCTCAGGCTACGGCTCGGCCCAGCAACTGTGGGCGGCGTGCGGCGAGACGTAATTCCGACGAGATAAAACAACGAATAGCGGCGCGTTGTCCTTCCCCTCGTCTTCCCGCTATGTCGGCGCGCTTCTACTCCTCAGATTTCTGTCATTAATAACTCGATAATTATTGTGAATCTTGCAACACGGTATAGGACTTTTATGTTTATCTTAACCCAATCTACCTTCACACTTCGGGTTGGCAGCTTATAACCGGCCACCCTATAAATGCGCGTTTTCGTCACGCGTTCTCCTCGCGGAGATGATTATCGGTGCTATCCTTTCCATACCACCTAGCGGTAGATAGCATGGCGCGTTTTTTTATAGTGGTATCCCCAGGAGGCCTAATCCACTGTACATTAATGTATTAATGTAAAAACTGCTCGAAGTGCCGTCCTTCTTCTCGCATACAAAATTTGGCTCTTCGTTTAATATCGCGCGTTGCTCGGTGCGTCATTTCCGGCGTGATAGTATTGAAGGCCGCGACAATTACCTCACGTACTTCTTGTTCTGTACCATCACGCCGCTGTTCGATTAAATTCTTAACGTGACCCCATAAGAAATAATCGAGCACATTAAGGTCAGGAGATCGCGGCGGCCAGGTGATCGGACCACCTCGACCTATCCACCTTTCCGGGAAACGCGTATGTAATATATCTCGCACTTGCCGGCTAAAGTACGCAGGAGCTCCATCATGTTGAAAGATCAACTCCGCTTGTGCCTGTAGAGGGACGTCCTCGAGTAGCCCTGGGAGTTGATTTTTGATAAAATCGGCGTAAATCTCGCCATTAAGCCGAGGTGGCAAAAAGTACGGACCGATCTAAAAATTATGAAATATTAGAAAATCATTGCGAGAAAGAAGTTTCTTCAATCGAATGATACTCACCACTCGGTCCGCAATTACTCCGGCCCAAACATTAATACTCCAGCGGTACTGGAACGCGCCTTCTCGAACGGCGTGTGGATTTTCCTCCTGCCACAATAGGAAATATAGAACGGATGGTATTTTCTGTGGTCTCGTGCTTCGTTCGTTCCACTCGACTCGATCGAACGAAGTGCGAGTGAACGCGATGCGAAAAGTGTATGCTGGGACTGCCCACAGTACGGGGTAATTCTGAAGTCACGCTCGGCTTCGTTTGTTTTATCCTCCCATCATCGAATCCCTTTGAAAAAAAATGTATAGCGACATTCGGCAAAGCTGGCGAGCAACTCTCGCATCGTTCGTTTTCTCCCACTCATCAAAATCTTTTTTGAAGAAAAACATGCAGAGCTCGATTCGACAAGGCTGATGTGTACCTTTCGCATCGTTCGTTTTCTCCTCCCTCAACGAAATATCTTGAAAAAAATATGCAGAGCTCGATTCGACAAGACTGACGTGCGCCTTTCGCATCGTTCGTTTCTACCACCCTTCAGCGAAACTACTTAGAAAAAAACGGACAGCTCGATTCGGCAAGGTTAACATGCATCTCTTGCGTCGTTCGCTTTCTCCTCCCCATCGAAATCTTTTTGGAGAGAAACATGCAGAGTTCGAATCGGCAAGGCTGACGTGCACCTTTCGTTCGTTTTCTACCTCCCTTCAGCGAAATCACATAGAAAAAAAACGAACAGCTTAATTCGGCAAAGCTGACGGACATATCTGGCATGGTTCGTTCTTTACCCCCCCTTCAGCGAAATCTCTTAGAAAAAAACATGCAGAGCTCGATTCGACAAGGCTGACGTACACCTTTCATATTGTTCGTTTTCTCTCCCTCATCGAAATTTTTCGAAAAAAAGCATGCAGAGCCCGATTCGGCAAAGCTGCCGGGCAACTCTCGCATCGTTCGTTTTCTCCCTCCTCAGTGAAACCTCCTGGAACAAAACGGACAACTCGATTCGGCAAAGCTGCCTGGCATCCCTCGCATTGTCCGTCTTCTTCGCTACATGCGCGAAATGTATCAAAAATCGCCAATATCGCGATCCAAGTCACAACAGCAACATGTCGCGCAGCATTAGGTTAAAGTCGCCGATTGTCGCCGTGGTGGGCGTACATTGTACCTGATTGGAGGTATTTTCCCCACCACTCTGATTTACGACCAATGAACAAGCAAAGCTTTCCCCTCTACTGTACAAGTTGTACAATTTTCCAGTACGTACCTAGCTGTACCAGGCGCGCGCCGGTACTATTGTACGTACCGTAGTACAGAGCAGTCAGAGGTACAATAGGACCAGGAGCTACTGCTCTGTACTCCGGTATTTTCGTTAATATATACGAGGGTGGTCCGATAAGTACTTAGCCTACAAAAGAAAAACGAAAATTTTGGAAAAGTGGCGATTTATTTCTCAACATAGTTTCCTTTTAGCTCGATACATTTGACCCAGCGATGCTCCAACTTCTTTAACCCGTCTGAAAAATACGTTTTCTCGAGGTCTGCAAAGTAGGCCTCCGTGGCGGCGATGACCTCCTCATTCGACTCAAATTTCTGCCCGGCGAGTGACTTTTTCAAGTTTGGAAACAAAAAGAAGTCGCACGGGGCCAAATCTGGAGAATACGGTGGATAGGGCAGCAGTTCGTAGCCCAATTCGACCAATTTGACCGTGGCGAGGGCGGAAGTGTGAGCCAGTGCGTTGTCATGGTGGAAGACCACTTTTTTCTTCGCCAAATGAGGCCGTTTTTTCTACAATTCGGCGTCGAATCGGCCCAATAATTCGGCATAGTACAGCCCTGTGACCGTTTTGCCCTTCTCCAGGTAGTCGATGTAGATCACACCTTGTGAATCCCAGAAAACGGTGGCCATCACCTTTCCGGCCGATAGGACAGTCTTCGCCTTCTTCAGAGCACGTTCGCCGGGTGAAGTCCACTGTTTCGACTGTTCCTTGGTCTCTGGTGTGTACCAGTGGATCCATGTTTCGTCGACGGTCACGAAACGACGCAGAAACTCCTTCGGATTGCGCTTAAACAGCGTCAAACACTGCTCTGAAGTGGTCTCACGGTTGCGCTTGTTGTCCGGAGTGAGCAAACGCGGCACCCATCGCGCCGACAGCTTTCTCATGCCCAAAATTTCATGCAGGATATGACCCACGCGGTCTTTTGAGATGCCTACTGTCTCAGCTATCTCGCGCACCTTCCATCAGCGGTCTGCCAATATGAGATCATGGATTTTTGTCATGTTATCCTCCGTGGTAGCCGTTTTCGGGGCACCTGGGCGTGGCTCATGAAAAACCGACGTGCGACCACGTTGAAACTTGTTAAACCAATTTTTGACGGTCGCCATCGAAGGAGAAGAGTCACCGTACACAGCATCCAAGCGCTCTTTGATTTCGCTGCGCGATTTCCCTTCCAAAAACAAGAATCGAATCACCGACCGATATTGCTCTTTTCCCATTTTTCTAAAATCCGCGGACACGCCCGCTTCCACACGCGGTCAAAACAAAACTACGAGTCCGATTCGGCTGAAATTTCGACAGTAGCCGTCTACGAGAATGTACTACACGATAGTAAATTTCTCTTGCGATAGTGGCGCCATCGGGCGGTGAGGCTAAGTACTTATCGGACCGCCCTCGTATATAGAACGTGTGGTTTTCCGCGCGATGTCTCGCTGTCGATCGACAAGACTCGATCGAACGAATTGCGAGCGAACGCGATGCGACAAATCTCTTTGAAAAAAAAGAACAGTTGGACTCGGCAGGATGACGTGCACCTCTCGCATCGTTCGCTTCCTCCCAAACCCCTTCCAAGGAATCTGTCTGAAAAAAAATGGACAGCGACATGCGGAACGGCCAACGGGCACCTCTCGTCTCGTTCGTTTCCAGCGCCCTCCCCCTCAATAAATCGAAATTTCTCTAAAGAAAAATGTACAGCGACGATCGCAAGGCTAACGGGCATCTCTCGCTGCGTTCGTTTCCTCTCTCCATCAGCGAGTCTATTCGTAAAAAAAACGAACATCCAGATTCGGCAAGGCTGACGGGCATTTCTGCCATCGTTCATTTTCTCCTTTCCTTTTGGAAAAAGAACGAACACCCTGATTCGGCAAGTATCACGGACATCTTTTGCTTCGTTTTGTTTCATTCCTCCTCCCCTCTTCGAAGAAAAACAAACACCAAGTTTCGGCGAGGCTGACATGCATCTTTCGCATCGTTCGTTTCATCCCCCTTCTTGGAAAATAAATGAACAGCAAGTTTCGGCGAATCTGACATGTATCTTTCGCTTCATCCGTTCCATCCCCCCCCCTCTTGGAAAAAAACGAACAGCAAGTTTCGGCGAGGCTGAAATGCATCTTTCGCTTCGTTCGTTTCAACCCCCTCTAGGAGAAAGACGAATACCCCGTTTCGGAAAGTATGACGCGCATCTCTCGCATCGTTCGTTTCATCCCCCCCTCTTCGAAAAGAAAACGAACAGCAAGTTTCGACGAGGCAGATATGCATCTCTCGCTTCGTTCGTTTCATCCCCCCTCTTGGAAAAAAACGAAAACCCCGATCAGGCAAGTATGATGTGCATCTTTTACATCGTTCGTTTCATCCCCCCTTTTCGAAAAAAACGAATACCCCGATTCGACATGTATGACGGGCATCCCTCGCATAGCTCGTTTCATCCCGCTTCCTCGAAAAAACACGAATAGTAAGTTTCAACGAGGCTGACATGCATCTTTCGCTTCGTTCGTTCCATTCCCCTCTTGGAAAAAAAACGAATACCCCGATTCGGAAAGTATGACGGGCATCTCTTGCATCGTTCGTTTCACCCCCCCTCTTCGAAAAAAAAAAGAATAGCAAGTTTCGGCGAGGCTGACATGTATCTTTCGCTTCGTTCGTTTCATCCCCCCTCTTCGAAAAAAACGAAAAGCAAGTTTCGGCGAGGCTGAGGTGCATTTTTCGCATCGTTCGTTTCATCCCCCCTCTTGGAAAAAGAACAAGTAGGAAGTTTCGACGAGGATGACATGCATCTTCCGCTAAGTTCGTTTTACCCCCCCCCCTCTTGGAAAAAAACGAATACCACGACCAGGTATGATGTGCATCTTTTACATCGTTGGTTTCATCCCCCCTCTTCGAAAAAGGAAACGAACAGCAAGTTTCGGTGAGGCTGACGTTCATCTTTCGCATCGTTCGTTTCATCCCGCCTCTTCGAAAAAAAACGAATAGCAAGTTTCAACGAGGCTGACATGCATCTTCCGCTTCGTTCGTTCCATCCCTCTCTTGGAAAAAAAACGAATACCCCGATTCGGAAAGTATGACGGGCATCTCTCGCATCGTTCGTTTCACCCCCCCTCTTCGAAAAAAAAACGAATAGCAAGTTTCGGCGAGGCTGACATGCATCTTTCGCTTCGTTCGTTTCATCCCCCCTCTTCGAAAAGAAAACGGACAGCAAGTTTCGACGAGGCTGACATGCATCTTTCGCTTCGTTCGTTTCATCCCCCCTCTAGGAGAAAGATGAATAGCCCGTTTCGGAAAGTATGACGGGCATCTCTCGCAATGGTCGTTTCATCCCCCCCTCTTCGAAAAGAAAACGAATAGCAAGTTTCAACGAGACTGACATGCATCTTTCGCTTCGTTCGTTTCATCCCCCCTCTTGGAAAAAAACGAAAACCCGATTCAGAAAGTATAACGCGCATCTCTCGCATCGTTCGTTTCATCCCCCCTCTTCGAAAAGAAAACGAACAGCAAGTTTCGACGAGGCTGATATGCATCTTTCGCTTCGTTCGTTTCATCCCCCCTCTTGGAAAAAAACGAATATCCCAATTCGGAAAGTATGACGCGCATCTCTCGCATCGTTCGTCTCATCCCCCCTCTTTGAGAAGAAAACGAACAGCAAGTTTCGACGAGGCTGATATGCATATTTCGCTTCGTGCGTTTCATTCACCCTCTTGGAAAAAACGAAAACCCGATTCGGAAAGTATGACGCGCATCTCTCGCATCGTTCGTTTCATCCCCCCTCTTCGAAAAGAAAACGAACAGCAAGTTTCGACGACGCTGATATGCATCTTTCGCTTCGTTCGTTTCATCCTCCCTCTTGGAAAAAACGAAAACCCCGACCAGGCAAGTATGATGTGCATCTTTCACATTGTTCGTTTCATTCCCCATCTTCGAAAAAAACGAACAGCAATTTTCGACGAGGTTGACATGCATCTTTCGCATGGTTCGTTTCATCCCCCCCCCCCTCTTGGAAAAAAAATGAATAGGAAGTTTCGACGAGGATGACATGCATCTTTCGCTTCGTTCGTTTTACCCCTCCTCTTGGAAAAAACGAATACCCCGACCAGCCAAGTATGATGTGCGTCTTTCGCATCGTTCGTTCATCCCCCCTCTTCGAAAAAGGAAACGAACAGTAAGTTTCAGCGAGGCTGACGTGCATCTTTCGCATCGTTCGTTTCATCCCCCCTCTTCGAAAAAAGAACGAACAGCAAGTTTCGACGAGGCTGACGTGCATCTCTCGCATCGTTCGTTTCTCGCATCCCCCCTCTTCGAAAAGAAACGAATACCCCGATTCGGCATATATGACGTGCGTCTCTCGCATCGTCCGTTTCATCCCACCTCTTGGAAAAAGAAAACGAACAAGTTTCGGCGAGGTTGACGTGTATCTTTCACATCGTTCGTTTCATCCCCCCTCTTGGAAAAAAACGAATACCCCGACCAGGCAAGTATGATGTGCATCTTTGACATCGTTCGTTTCATCCCCCCTCTTCGAAAAAAAACGAACAGCAAGTTTCGGCGAGGCTGATGGACATTTTTCGCTTCGTTCGTTTCATCCCCACTATTCGAAAAAAACTAATAGCAAGTTTCGGCGAGGTTGACATGCATTTTTCGCTTCGTTCGTTTCATCCTCCCTCTTGGAAAAAAACGAATATCCCGATTCGGAAAGTATGACGGGCATCTCTCGCATCGTTCGTTTCATCCCCCCTCTTCGAAAAGAAAACGAACAGCAAGTTTCGACGAGGCTGACATGCATCTTTCGTTTCGTTCGTTTCATCCCCCCTCTCGGAAAAAAATGAATACTCCGATTCGGAAAGTATGACGCATCTCTCGCATCGTTCGTTTCATCCCTCCTCTTCGAAAAAACGGACACCTCGACTCAGCAAGGCTGACAGGCATCTCTCGTTTTGTTCGTTTCACCCCCCCCCCTCTTCGAAGAAAAAATGGACACTTCGACTCAGCAAGGCTAACGTGTATCCCTCGCATGGTTTTCTCTCACTTTTTGGAAAAAAAACGAATACCCCGTTTCGGCAAGTCTGACGGGCATTTCTCGCATTGTTCGTTTTTTCACCCCTCGGCGAAATCTCCTGGAAAAGAAACAGACACCTCGTCTCAGCAAGGCTGATGTGTGTCTCTAGAATCGTTCGCTTTCACCCCCCCTCCCCTACTCTCAGCGAATCTTGTTGGAAAGAAATGTACAAGGACTTTCGGAACAGCCGACGGGCAACCGAGGAAATGAACGAACGGAAAGGAAAAGAAGGAAAAAATTGAATGAAAGGTGCATCAATTTTTTATTTGCATTCCGTTGCTACATGTTGATACAACAACAACAACAACAACGATAGTGAACAACAATATTTTCATCGCATTCCTTGTCGGTCCTTCCTTCCTTGTCCATCTGTCGGTTGCAATAGTTGCCAGGCTTTCCACTTTCGGCATCGTTGTGGACGAATAGACTTAACGACGATGTTTAGGCAGCGCCGGCCGTGCGTACGGCAATTGTGATTCACCCGCTTTGATATTTTCATGCAGTGCATACTGAAGTCTTCGTCCCTCGGCCTTGGTGTCGATGGCAACTTCGCACGTGCCGTCCATGTAGCATTTGCATCCTCGTGGATCAACGAGTTTGCTTCGCTTTTGCGCCGATGTCTTCGGGGCACGTGTGGACGTGAGATTTTTCGTCAATCGTCGATATGGATCCACGTCGGCGAATGCTTCCGTGGGATTTCGTACAAATTCTTCCGATTTACGCGGAGCGCCTACTCCTCTATCAACGCGACGACGCTTCCGACTCCTGTGTTTTTTGATTGTTACACTGCAGCGTTTGCTGCGATCATGACAGCCGTTATGGCCGTTGTTCAATGGCAGAAACTTCCCCTTAGCGTCGCGTGGACGATTCATGTTTCTTTCCTCGCTCGCGTTCGTCCACTCACCACGCTATCTCTTACAGTAGCCTACCACCATGGTCATGGCGTTCAAACGATGACGAGTGCGCGGGCGAGCGCTGCTCGACCGATACCTTGTTACTCCGGCAATCGCACAAGTGCCGTCTCAGCTGCACCGCATTGATACCTACACGAGACACTTTGCCCAAATATCGATCGACTTGATGTCCGCGAGTCGCAAAGGTGGCTGCTTCGGTACCCCCGCGGATTTTGCGAATTTGTTGAATGCTGTTTTCTGCAAACATATGGTAACCGGCATCGTTGTACGCTTTTCCGATATTCTGCATATTGAGCGCCAAGTTGAGATTGCGACCGTCGCTAACGCGTAGCATTTCAGCGTTAACGACAGCTAAGAGAAAGAACAAAGAACGCATGTGCCTCTGCTTGTTTCCAAATTGCCGTTCGTCGAAAGTGCCTTCGCTTTCATGATACGCGTGATAGGCCGTAAAGTTTGCTACATATAACAGCCTGGGCGAAAGCTCGTCGGCCGCCGCCGTGGTATTGCGAGCAGCAGAGGCAGCGGCCACAATGATATCGCGATACACGAGACTTTTGCAGCTGACAAATATCAATCGAGGCAATTTGCGCAAACGAGCGAGCGTTGCCACGATCCCACGACGATCCATTGTGAAACGAACAATGGCTCGTGACTTTCCGCGCGCAACCACTTCAAACTTGAAACTTGAATTCCGAAGTTGCACCAGATCATTTTCGTCGCGTTTCGGGGTGTTCACGATGCAACATATCTCGATGGTACGTCGCTGAGAACAGCTTCTATTCAAACCAATGTACGATGATGACGCAGCGTTTGTTGTCGTGGTGGCATTGACACCATTGGTATCGTTCTCGTTTTCGCCATGAAAACGGTTGGCCTCGGCCGCTCTAACGTGTTTGGCGTTCAAACCTCGCTGTTGTACATCTTGCATAACCATAGAGACGAGACGCAGCAGTAACGCGGTACCAGAATGAGGACAAGTTGTAACGACGAGAGAGTCGTCGGTGCTCGTTAGTGACCGCCGTCGCTCGTAACATTCAAAGACGTACGTATTCATGTCTACGCGTGTCATGGTAGCACACGCAGCAACGCATCGATTGGCCTGTTTGCCATACGTACGTTGTTTTGCTCGCACCAGTGCCTGTCCTATTCGACCGTCCAAGCATAGCATTTTGCGCGACACGAACGGTTGTTTCAGAAGAGAAGAATAGTCTTCATTGTCATTTTCATGTTTTGAAGAGCAGCATCGGGCGAACAAATTGACATTGATCTCGCTGGCGTTTCGCCGTTTTTGCGCCGTTCGCGACAATGCACGTCTGCGACTGATTCGGTGCAAGAGTGAAGCTTTGCGTCTACCGCCCTGTTTCTTCCTCGTCTCGGTAGAACCGATAAACCGTAGGGTAAACTCGAGCCCATCCGCGCTGCTGTCGTCGCTTTCTTCCCCGGGTGCCGACGTCGTGGTAGCAGCGGCAGCGGCAGCAGCAGCAGCAGCAGCAACAGCATCAGCAGCAACAGCGTTCAAAATGCTGGAATTTCTAGATTCGTTCGAATTGGAGCTAATGGAGCTGCATCGTGCGCGATTTTTTCTACGGAACACGCAAGATATATTTGTTTTAAATGGAAAGCAACATCGAACACAACGTATCGTGGAGTTGAACAACGTGAACGAGCGCAGTTTGAATCGTTCAACGTTTTCCCCAGAATCAATTGTCAATTCGTTGTCGTGAATGCCGTCGTTGTCGTAAGCGTCATCATAAGCGTCACTGCTGTTCAAGGCACTATTCGTCGTCATCCCATCGTCAACATTTTCGACCGTTATGTCATCTGGTGGCTCCTCGTTCTTGTCCTCAATGTTCGGTAGAGGCAGTAGAGGCGGTAGCGCCGGCAGCGATAACGATGTCTCCAAGGTAGCAGCCGCCACCGCTGCTACAGAAATTGCCGATACTTCGGACGATGAAACGTCACCGTCGTCGCCACCGCTATCGCCTCCGCCGCCGCCGCCGTCGCCGGCACCGTCGTCCGACAATGACCACAAAGACTTGTTCAACGAGATCGCTTGGCTTGATTCCATAATTGATACGGCGAGAGAGCTTATAGTAGAATTATTGGGTGTATCGCCGCGGGTATTAACGGAAATCCGCAAGATACTTGGCCGCGTCGGAAGCGATCCAGATGTCACGATACTGTATGAAACGCTGACGTATGGTCGCCAGTGGCGCATTTCGACAACCCCATACGAGAGACCGCGCGTTGTCAGCGTCATGTTCGGCATGATTAGTTATCCGTTGCATTGCCCACTCGATCGATTGGTATTCAATGTATTGTCAAGTCAATCGCTAACTGTTCTCTACGAAACATACAAATCGTTCATGACACACTGTAATTGCGATCGAATCGCTACAGTCGTGGATATTATCGAAAAGTTACGCGCGAACGTCATACTGCGCAACGAGAATGCGCATGAGCTGTTGCGAGTCCTGTGGCATCGAACATCTCTCGACACGTACGAGTCGCTTCGCGCGATTGCCCATACAGTCGTCTCGTGTCTGGATGCGGAAAAGTTACGACGCAGCGATCAGGTCTTGGGCGACAACGTAATAAATTTGTACGACCGTTTAGCCTATGCTGTAGCGGAGGCTCAGACAACTTTATCTGATGGAAATTCTGGGGCCGGCACCACCACCACCACCACCACCATCACCGCGGTCAAACGCAGTCGCAGGAGCACGGACAGACAGCAGCGGCAGCAGCAGCAGTCGTCGATACTTGGCAATAAACGTACCGTTCGACAACGCAGTGGTGGTCGTAGTGGTACAGCCAATCAAAGCACCGTCGTGAAACGCAACAACTAACCTAATCTAATCTAACCACTCGTTGAATACATCAAGAGCCGGTTCATCGTCGTATTCGTCGTAACAAATCCATTCCAAATCTTTGACCTCTATGCGATATCCTTCACTGGATCGAGGCACACGTTCGAAACAATTCGGCTCAATCTGTCGCACGTAATACTCTACATAATCACCGTAAAGAACTGGGTGCGCGACTAGACCTCCGATGTTGTCTCTGATCGCTATGGAACACGGATTTTGATGAACAAAGCGAATATTGATGCTGCTGCCATACGATTTTATTGCGCTTGGAAGGAACTCTATCTTCACGCGAGTCGGCAAGCGTATGCGTACTTCTGCGAACGATTCGATTCGAATGGCAACGGTCGAATCGTCTACCATTGAAACATAGATCCATCCACCGATAAGACGCGCGAGAGTAAACGCGTCCTTGGGTACTCGATCGTCCAAAGAGAGTAAGTCCGCGCGACGAATTGCGAGCAGCGATCCGTCACCGGTGAAACGCAAGTGATACGTCGCAGGATCAGGAATGGATATGGCGGGAGCAGCCTCTACGATTCCACGATCATCGACCACGCGCAGGAATCGAATTAAATTCAAATCGAAATCGTATACAGGATGAACTTTTCCGCTAATATCCGGTCCTATGAATCATTCATACCATTGCCGTCTGGTGCTGCTACGACGACTACGGGAGCCAGCAACACCATTGTCACCACTGTCATTCGTTGAAACTAGCGGAGGAGCGCCGTTGACGATCTCGCTCGAAAATACAGCTCTGCGCAATCGCTCTGCAGATATTACGAGACGATCTGTTTCGCACTGGGAAAGCCTACGTTTGTGTAAAAGGTTCAACATCCACGCGAAGAAAGTGATGATGAAAATTGCAACGAACAAGAGGGGCGAGAATATCGAGAGAAACATTTCACAGATCCGTCTCACGTACGCTTCGTATTATTTGCTTTATTATAAATAAACTGCACACCTGTATGAAAAAAATCTTGTATTTATTGATTACGGTGATTCATTACAATCCATCTAGATATTTTAGCGCAATATTTTGTATCGTCTGCGTTTGGTCAGATTGAGAATTTTGTCGTTTTTGCCAGCTGTGGTAGATAATCGTCCGCGCTTTCGCGGTGAAAGCCTGATTTTCACACATTCGCTCGGATGCACATATGGATAGGCGTACAAATTAGGGTTACTGTTGTCGCGACAATAAATGCTGCACGCACGCTTTTGCACTGATGACCGCATACGCAGCGCGTATAATCTTGGACTGCACCGCATAGATCTACGACGAACCGATGGTATCCGCAAATCCATTATATCCGTAGCTGTACACAGTACTGTCGCAGAAGGCGAGTAAATATTCAACTTTGGTGATGGCGAACTTGTCGAGACCAGATTCAGGCAAACATTTTCATTCGTCGTCGTCGTCATCGTCGTCGTCGTCATCGTCGTCGTCGTCATCGTTGTAATACGCATTTCCGATTCATAGGACTGCTGCTGCTGCTGCTGCGATGATCGGCTCGGCGTACATTGGTGCAGATTCAACAGTGGCGGCGATAATAATAATTTACAAATGTTATCGATGTCGTTATCGATGTCCTTATCAATGTCGACTTCCTCGTTCGTTTTACCATTGTCCTCGTACATGGTATTTATCATGACCCATTGTGCATGGAGAAAATCCTTTACGTACTCGCTATCCCACGAGGATTCCAAATACTGAATTATGTCTCCGAAGCTTTGTCGCACGTGCATATTGACGAGCGGTTGCTGGATCGTTCTGACGCTTAGGCGATATGTACGTATATATATATATATATATATATAAATACTACTACTACCTGCGTGAGACCCTTCCTGCGAATCTTCCCACGCTCGTGTGGCCTGAAACCGGATCCACCGAAAACGTTGACGCGTTTGTATATGTGTTACATGAAATCCATGACTTCTTTGTGAAATCGAACCTGATGATCAGGCACGCAATGTGGCAAACGCACATCATAGGCTGTTGCCGTCTTTAGCATCATACGTTTTGTATCGGGCGGACATGTGCAGTCGTGATAGGTAGGTTCGCGCATTATTGCGTTCATATTCCACACTCCACCTTCGCAAAACTTGTGTCTTTCGCGAAAATGCCGATACAACTGCACGCATTGCCAAATAGCAGCACCGAGACTGGAGAAGCCGACAAGCATCGCGTATTCGCCATTTATCGCGTCGCACTTGTGCTCGTTATCGTCCCTGTCACTGCTGCTGCCGCCGCCGCCGCCATCGTTGCCGTCATCCCTCCTGTCGCTATCGTCCGTAGCGTTCAATTGCACTGATTTGCACGTTCTGCGGGAAGTGTCGCAATAATGATTCACGCCACTGTACGCGCGACACAATGTGGTGCAATCACTGTCGAATACGCATAATCGGCGAACGGAGGAACAATCGACAGACCCGGCCCCCACGAATCGACGTGTTCTAGGACGCACCATGGAGCGCAAGAGAGAGGCGTTGTCACGACTTCGTTGCAATGATTTTGTGCTACTTGTTGACATTGGGAAATACGCTCGTTGTCTATAAAACACAACACACCATACAACTAACAACACGATGAAAATAATTACAACAACGATCGGCATCGGCATTGTCTACGCGCGCGCGAATGCAGCGAGATGCGTGGCGCGCGAGGAAAAACTTATTTGATCACGGCGTTAACGTCATTTTACGCTTCGAACAAAGTACGTGATGATTCGAACGATGGATTTGCACTAATGGTGCACCGCGCGAAATTGGACCAAACGTAGCGAATACTTGTGCATAAATATACAATTGCTCGATTGTCCGCGACTTGCGCATTTCGCTGTCGAAAAGAAGAATTCGTTTTGTATTACAGCGGTCGCGCTCCGTATCGTGCTCGAACGATTGCACACCACAGCCGGCACACTGTTGACGGTATCTAATATAACGAAATATCGTCGTCGTCGTCGTCGTTATCAAAGTTGTCGTCGTTATCAAAGTTGTCTTCCTTCGATAATAGAGTAGATTCAACGAGACGAAGAATCGACTACGTGTTGTTAATCGAACGGCGACGAGTACGACCATTTGACACGGGCGTATCAGCTGTACCTAACCTAACCTAACCTAATCTATAGCGCAAACATCATCGAAATAGTAACGCAAAGAACGAAAATTACGATCGATCCAACGACGAGAGCCATTGTTGTCGTAGTTGCAGTTGACGCTCCGCCTTCGTCAGCGTCGTGGACTTCATCGAGCACGAGAGATCGCGTGCATAGCATCTCGCATTGTTCGTTTTCACCCCTCGGCGAAATCTCCTGGAAATAGAAACAGACTACCATCGTTCTCAGCAAGGCTTTTGTGGTTCTCTAGAAATCGTTCGCTTTTCACCCCCCCTCCCCTACTCTCAGCGAATCTTGTTGGAAAGAAATGTACAAGACTTTCGAACTATCCTGAGTGCACCGTAGGAAATGAATCGAACGGATTAAGGAAACGAAAGTGAAAAAAATATTGTGAAAGGTTGCAATCAATTTTTTATTTTGGCCATTCCGTTGCCTACATGTTGATACTAACATAACACAACAACAACGATAAGTGAACAACAAGTATTTTCAATCGATCTTCCTTGTCCGGTCCTTCCTTCCCTTGTCCCATTCTGTCTGTTGCAAAGTATTGCCTAGGCTTCTCCACTTTCGGGCATCGTTGTGACGAAAGACTTAAACGACGATGTTTAGGCAGCGCGGCCGGGCGTACGGCAATTGTGATTCACCCGGCTTGATATTTTCTTATGCAGTGCATATCGAAGTCTTCGTCCCTCGGCTTGGTGTCGATGTCCAAAACTCTCGCACGTGCCGGTCCAGTAGGTTCATTTGCATTCCTCGTGGATCAACCGATGTTTGCTTCGCTTTTGCGCGATGTCTTCGGGGCACGTGTGGACGTGAGATTTTTCGTCCAATTCGTCCGATATGGATCCCACGTTCGGCGAAATGCTTCACTCTGTTGGGATTATCAGTACAAATTTCTTTCGATTTACGTCGGCACGCCTACCTCCTCCTATTCAATGCGACCGATACCGCTTCCGACTCCTGTGTTTTTGATTTGTTACACTGCAGCGTTTGCTGCGCATCCATGACATAGCCGTATGGCCGGTTGTTCAATGCAGAAACTTCCCCCTAGCGTCGCGGGACGATTCATGTTTCTTCTCGCTCGCGTTCGTCCACTCACCACGCTATCTCTTACAGTAGACCTACCACCATGGTCATGGCGGTTTCAAACACTGACGAGTGCGCGGAGCGAGCGCTGCTCGACCGATACCTTGTTACTCCGGCAATCGCACAAGTGCCGTCTCAGCTCCACCGCATTGATACCTACACAAGACACTTCCCAAATATCGATCGACTTGATGTCCGCGAGTCGCAAAGGTGGCTGCTTCGGTACCCCCGCGGATTTTGCGAATTTTGTTGAAATGCTTTTTTCGTGCAAACATATAGGTAACCGGCATCGTTGTACGCTTTTCCGATATTCCTGCATATTGAGCGCCAAGTTGAGATCGGACCGTTCGCTAACGCGTAGCATTTCAGCGTTAACGACAGCTAAGAGAAAGAACAAAGAACCAACTGTGCCATCTGCTTGTTTCCAAATTGCCGTTCGTCGAAAGTGCCTTCGCTTTCATGATACGCGTGATAGGCCGTAAAGTTTGCTACATATAAACAGCCTGGGCGAAAGCTCGTCGGCCGGCCGCCGGTATTGCGAGCAGCAGAGGCAGCGCGCCACAAATGATATCGCGATGACACGAGACTTTGTGCAGCTGACAAATATCAATCGAGGCAATTTGCGGCAAACGACGAGCGTTGCCCACGATCCCACGACGATCCATTTGAAACGAACAAAGGCTCGTGACTTTTCCGCGCGCAACCACTTCAAACTTGAAACTTGAATTCCGAAGTGCACCAGATCATTTTCGTCGCGGTTCGGGGTTGTTCACGATGCAACATATCTCGATGGTACGTCGCTGAGAACAGCTCTATTCTTAACCAATGTACGATGAACGCAGCGTTTGTTTTGTCGTCGTGGGGCATTGACACCATTGGTATCGTTCTCGTTTTCGCCATGAAAACGGTTGGCCCAGGCCGCTCTAACGGTTTGGCGTCAAACCTCGCTGTTGTACATCTTGCATAACCATAGAGACGAGACGCAGCAGTAACCTGCGTACCTAGAATGAGGACAAGTGTAACGACGCAGAGATGTGCGTGCTCGTTAGTTGACGCGCCGTCGCTCGTAACATTCAAAGACGTACGTATTCATGTCTACGCGTTGTCATGGTAGCACACGCAAGCAACGCATCATTGGCCTGTTTCCATACGTACGTTGTTTGCTCCACCATGCCTGTCCTATTCGACCCGTCCAAGCATAGCATTTTTGCGCGA
Source organism: Harpegnathos saltator (assembly GCF_003227715.2). NCBI lineage: Eukaryota > Metazoa > Arthropoda > Insecta > Hymenoptera > Formicidae > Harpegnathos > Harpegnathos saltator. The sequence continues at coordinate 280,852 of NW_020229941.1, forward strand.
CCCGAACGGTTGTTTTCAGAAGAGAAGAATAGTCTTCATTGTCATTTTCATGTTTTGAAGAGCAGCATGGGGCGAACAAATTGACATTGATCTCGCTGCGTTTCGCCGTTTTTGCGCCGTTCGCGACAATGCCACGTCTGCGACTGATTCGGTGCAAGAGTTAGCTTTGCGTCTACCGCCCTGTTTCTTCCTCGTCTCGTAGAACCGAATAAACCGTAGGGGTAAACTCGAGCCCAATCCGCGCTGCTGTCGTCGCTTTTCTTCCCGGGTGCCGACGTCGTGGTAAGCGCGGCAGCGGCAGCAGCAGCAGCAGCAGCAACAGCATCAGCAGCAACAGCGGTCAAAATGCTGGAATTCAGATTCGTCGAATTGGAGCTAATGGAGCTCATCGTGCGCGATTTTTCTACGGAACACGCAAGATAGATTTGTGTTTTAAAATGTGAAAGCAACATCGAACACAACGTACCGTGGAGTTGAACAACGTGAACGAGCGCAGTTTTGAATCGTTCAACGGTTTCCCCAGAATCAATTGTCAATTCGTTGTCAGTGAATGCCGTCGTTGCGAAGCGTCATCATAAGCGTCACTCTGTTCAAGGCACTATTCGTCGTCATCCCATCGTCAACATTTTCGACCGTTATGTCATCTGGTGGCTTCCTCGTCTTGTCCTCAATGTTCGGTAGAGCAGAGAAGCGGTAGCGCCGGCGACATAACGATGTCTCCAAGGTAGCAGCCGCCACCGCTGCTACAGAAATTGCCGATACTTCGGACGATGAAACGTCACCGTCGTCGCCACCGCTATCGCCTCCGCCGGCGCCGCCGTCGCCGGCACCGTCGTCCGACAATGACCACAAAGACTGTTCAACGAGATCGCTTGGCTTGATTCCATAATTGTACGGCGAGAGAGCTTATAGTAGAATTATTGGGTGTATCGCCGCGGGTATTAAACGGAAATCCGCAAGATACTTGGCCGCGTCGGAAGCGATCCAGATGTCACGATACTGTATGAAACGCTGACGGATGGTCGCCAGTGGCGCATTTCGACAACCCCATACGAGAGACCGCGCGTTGTCAGCGTCATGTTCGGCATGATTAGTTATCGTTGCATTGCCCACTCGATCGATTGGTATTCAATGTATGTCAAGTCAATCGCAACTGTTCTCTACGAAACATACAAACGTTCATGACACACTGAATTGCAATCGAATCGCTACAGTCGTGGATATTATCGAAAAGTTACGCGCGAACGTCATAACTGCGCAACGAAATGCGCATGAGCTGTTTGCGAGTCCTGTGGCAATCGAACATCTCTCGACACGTACGAGTCGCTTCGCGCGATTCCCATACAGTCGTCTCCGTGTCTGGATGCGGAAAAGTTACGACGCAGCGATCAGTCTTGGCGACAACGTAATAAATTTGTACGACCGTTAGCCTATGCTGGAGCGGAGGCTCAGAAACTTTATCTTGATGGAAATTCCTGGGGCCGGCCACCACCACCACCACCACCACCACCATCACCGCGGGTCAAACGCAGTCGCAAGGAGCACGGACAGACAGCACGGGCAGCAGCAGCAGTCGTCGATACTTGGCCAATAAACGTACCGTTCGACAACGCAGTGGTGGTCGTAGGGTACAGCCAATCAAAGCACCGTCGTGAAACGCAACAACTAACCTAATCTAATCTAACCACTCGTTGAATACATCAAGAGCCGTTCATCGTCGTATTCGTCGTAACAAATCCATTCCAAATCTTTGACCTCTATGCGATATCCTTCACTGATCGAGGCACACGTTCGAAAACAATTCGGCTCAATCTGTCGCACGTAATACTCTACATAATCACCGTAAAGAACTGGGTGCGCGACTAGACCTCCGATGTGTCTCTGATCGCTATGGAACACGGATTTTGATGAACAAAAGCGAATATTGATGCTTGCTGCCATACGATTTTATGCGCTTGGAAGGAACTCTATCTTCACGCGAGTCGGCAAGCGTATGCTACTTCGCGAACGATTCGATTTCTTATGGCAACGGTCGAATCGTCTACCATTGAAAACATAGATCCATCCACCATAAGAGCGCCGAGAGGTAAAACGCCGCCTTCCGTGGTACTCGATCGTCCAAGAGGAGTAAGTCCGCGCGGACGAATTGCGAGCAGCGACCCGTCACCGTGAAACGCAAGTGATACGTCGCAGGATCAGCGAATGGATATGGCGGGAGCAGCCTCTACGATTCCAACGATCATCGACCACGCGCAGGAATCGAATTAAATTCAAATCGAAATCGTTATACAGATGAACTTTTCGCTAATATCCGGTCCTATGAATCATTCATACCATTGCCGTTCTGTGCTGCTACGACGACTACGGGAGCCAGCAACCCCATTGTCACCACTGTCATTCGTTGAAACTAGCGGAGGAGCGCCGTTGACGGATCTGCTCGAAAATACAGCTGCGCAAATCGCTCTGCGATATGACGAGACGGAAAGTATGACGGGCATCTCTTGCATCGTTCGTTTCACCCCCCCTCTTCGAAAAAAAAAGAATAGCAAGTTTCGCGAGGCTGACATGTATCTTTCGCTTCGTTCGTTTCATCCCCCCTCTTCGAAAAAAAACGAAAAGCAAGTTTCGGCGAGGCTGAGGTGCATTTTTCGCATCGTTCGTTTCATCCCCCCTCTTGGAAAAAAGAACAAGTAGGAAGTTTCGACGAGTGATGACATGCATCTTCGCTAAGTTCGTTTTACCCCCCCCTCTTGGAAAAAAAACGAATACCACGACCGGTATTGTATGCTGCATCATTTTACATCGTTGGTTTCATCCCCCCTCTTCGAAAAGGAAACGAACAGCAAGTTTCGGTGAGGCTGACGTTCATCTTTCGCATCGTCGTTTCATCCCGCCTCTTGAAAAAAAACGAATAGCAAGTTACATGACATGCATCTTCGCATCGTCGTTCATCCCCTCTTGGAAAAAAAACGAATACAGATTTCGGAAAGTATGACGTGCATCTCTCGCTTCGTTCGTTTCACCCCCCTCTTTCAAAAAAAAACGAATAGCAAGTTTCGGCGAGGCTGACATGCATCTTTCGCTTCGTTCGTTTCATCCCCCTCTTCGAAAAGAAAACGCGACAGCAAGTTTCGACGAGGCTGACATGCATCTTTCGCTTCGTTCGTTTCATCCCCCCTCTAGGAGAAAGATGAATAGCCCGTTTCGGAAAGTATGACGGGCATCTCTCGCAATGGTCGTTTCATCCCCCCCTCTTCGAAAAGAAAACGAATAGCAAGTTTCAACGAGACTGACATGCATCTTCGCTTCGTTCGTTTCATCCCCCTCTTGGAAAAAAAACGAAAACCCGATTCGAAAGTATAACGCGCATCTCTCGCATCGTTCGTTTCATCCCCCCTCTTCGAAAAGAAAACGAACAGCAAGTTTCGACGAGGCTGATATGCATCTTTCGCTTCGTTCGTTTCATCCCCCTCTTGGAAAAAAACGAATATCCCAATTCGGAAAGTATGACGCGCATCTCTCGCATCGTTCGTCTCATCCCCCTCTTGAGAAGAAAACGAACAGCAAGTTTCGACGAGGCTGATATGCATATTTCGCTTCGTGCGTTCATTCACCCTCTTGGAAAAAAACGAAAACCCCGATTCGGAAAGTATGACGCGCATCTCTCGCATCAGTCGTTTCATCCCCCCTCTTCGAAAAGAAAACGAACAGCAAGTTTCGACCGACGCTGATATGCATCTTTCGCTTCGTTCGTTTCATCCTCCCTCTTGGAAAAACGAAAACCCCGACCAGGCAAGTATGATGTGCATCTTCACATTGTTCGTTTCATTCCCCATCTTCGAAAAAAACGAACAGCAATTTTCGACGAGGTTGACATGCATCTTTCGCATGGTTCGTTTCATCCCCCCCCCTCTTGGAAAAAAAATGAATAGGAAGTTTCGACGAGGATGACATGCATCTTTCGCTTCGTTCGTTTTACCCCCTCCTCTTGGAAAAAACGAATACCCCGACCAGCCAAGTATGATGTGCGTCTTTCGCATCGTTCGTTCATCCCCCCTCTTCGAAAAAGGAAACGAACAGTAAGTTTCAGCGAGGCTGACGTGCATCTTTCGCATCGTTCGTTTCATCCCCCTCTTCGAAAAAAGAACGAACAGCAAGTTCGACGAGGCTGACGTGCATCTCTCGCATGTTCGTTCTCGCATCCCCCTCTTCGAAAAGAAACGAATACCCCGATTCGGCATATATGACGTGCGTCTCTCGCATCGTCCGTTTCATCCACCTCTTGGAAAAGAAAACGAACAAAGTTTCGGCGAGGTTGACGTGTATCTTTCACATCGTTCGTTTCATCCCCCCTCTTGGAAAAAAAACGAATACCCCGACCAGGCAAGTATGATGTATATCTTTCGACATCGTTCGTTTCAATCCCCCTCTTCGAAAAAAAACGAACAGCAAGTTTCGGCGAGGCTGATGGACATTTTCGCTCGTTCGTTTCATCCCCACTATTGAAAAAAACTAATAGCAAGTTTCGGCAGGTTGACATGCATTTTTCGCTTCGTTCGTTTCATCCTCCCTCTTGAAAAAAACGAATATCCCGATTCGGAAAGTATGACGGGCATCTCTCGCATCGTTCGTTTCATCCCCCCTTCGAAAAGAAACGACAGCAAGTTTCGACGAGGCTGACATGCATCTTTCGTTTCGTTCGTTTCATCCCCCTCTTGGAAAAAAAGGAATATCCCGATTCGGAAAGTATGACGCGCATCTCTCGCTTCGGTCGTTTCATCCCCCCTCTTCGAAAAGAAAATGGACAGCAAGTTTCGACGAGGCTGACATACATCTCTCGCATCGTTCGTTTCATCCGCCCTCTTCGAAGAAAAAGTGGACACCTCGACTCAGCAAGGCTGACGTGTATCCCTCGCATGGTTTTCTCTCACTTTTTGGAAAAAAAACAAATACCCCGTTTCGGCAAGTCTGACGGGCATTTCTCGCATCGTCCGTTTTCTCACCCCTCGGCGAAATCTCTTCGAAAAGAAACAGACACCTCGTCTCAGCAAGGCTGATGTGTATCTCTAAAATCGTTCGCTTTCACCCCCCCCTCCCCTACTCTCAGCGAATCTCGTTGGAAAGAAATGTACAAAGGCTTTCGGAACAGCCGACGGGCAACCGAGGAAATGAACGAACGGAAAAGAAAAGAAGGAAAAAATTGAATGAAAGGTGCATCAATTTTTTATTTGCATTCCGTTGCTACATGTTGATACAACAACAACAACAACAACAACGATAGTGAACAACTATATTTTCATCGCATTCCTTGCATCTATCGGTTGCAATAGTTGCCAGGTCTTCCACTTTCGGCATCGTTGTGGACGAACAGACTTAACGACGATGTTTAGGAAACGCCGGCCGTGCGTACGGCAATTGTGATTCATCCGCTTTGATATTTTCATGCAGTGCATACTGAAGTCTTCGTCCCTCGGCCTTGGTGTCGATGGCAATTTCGCACGTGCCGTCCACGTAGCATTTGCATCCTCGTGGATCAACGAGTTTGCTTCGCTCTTGCGCCGATGTCTTCGGGGCACGTGTAGACGTGAGATTTTTCGTCGGTCGTCGATACGGATCCACGTCGGCGAATGCTTCCGTGGGATTTCGTACAAATTCTTCCGATTTACGCGGAGCGCCTACTCCTCTATCAACACGACGACGCTTCCGACTCCTGTGTTTTTTCATTGGTACACTGCGGCGTTTGCTGCGATCACGACAGCCGTTATGGCCGTTGTTCAATGGCAGAAACTTCCCCTTAGCGTCGCGTGGACGATTCGTGTTTCTTTCCTCGCTCGCGTTCGTCCACTCGCCACGCTATCTCTTACAGTAGCCTACCACCATGGTCATGGCGTTCAAACGATGACGAGTGCGCGGGCGAGCGCTGCTCGACCGATACCTTGTCACTCCGGCAATCGCACAATTGCCGTCTCAGCTGCACCGCATTGATGCCTACACGAGACACTTTGCCCAAGTATCGATCGACTTGATGTCCGCGAGTCGCAAAGGTGGCTGCTTCGGTACCCCCGCGGATTTTGCGAATTTGTTGAATGCTGTTTTCTGCAAACATATGGTAACCGGCATCGTTGTACGCTTTTCCGATACTCTGCATATTGAGCGCCAAGTTGAGATTGCGACCGTTGCTAACGCGTAGCATTTCAGCGTTAACAACAGCCAAGAGAAAGAGCAAAGAACGCATGTGCCTCCGCTTGTTCCCAAATTGCTGTTCGTCGAAAGTGCCTTCGCTCTCGTGATACGCGTGATAGGCCGTAAAGTTAGCTACGTACAATAGCCTGCGTGAAAGCTCGTCAGCCGCCGCCGTGGTATTGCGAGCAGCAGAGGCGGCGGCCGCAATGATACCGCGATACACGAGATTTTTGCAGCTGACAAATATCAATCGAGGCAATTTGCGCAAACGAGCGAGCGTTGCCGCGATCCCACGACGATCCATTGTGAAACGAACGATGGCTCGTGATTTTCCGCGCGCAACCACTTCAAAGCCGAGGCTCGAATTCCGAAGTTGCACCAGATCACTTTCGTCGCGTTTCGGGGTGTTCACGATGCAGCATATCTCGATGGTACGTCGCTGAGAACAGCTTCTGTTCAAACCAATGTACGATGATGCCGCGGCGTTTGTTGTCGTGGTGGCACTGCCACCATCGTCACCGTTCTCGTTTTCGCCATGGAATCGGTCGGCCCCGGCTGCTATAACGTGCTTAGCATTCAAACCTCGCTGTTATACATCTTGCATAACCATAGAGACGAGACGCAGCAATAGCGCGGTACCAGAATGAGAACAAGTTGTAACGACGAGAGAGTCGTCGGCGCTCGTTAGTGACCGCCGTCGTTCGTGACACTCAAAGACGTACGTGTTCATGTCTACGCGTGTCATGGTAGCACAACGCATCGACCGGACTGTTTGCCATAAGCGCGTTGTTTTGCTCGCACCAGTGCCTGTCCTATTCGACCGTCCAAGCATAGCATTTTGCGCGACACGAACAGTTGTTTCAGAAGAGAAGAATAGTCTTCATTGTCATTCATGTTTTGAAGAACAGCATCGGGCGAACCAATTGACATTGATCTCGCTGGCGTTTCGTCGTTTTTGCGCCGCTCGCGACGATACACGTCTGCGACTGATTCGGTGCAAGAGTGAAGCTTTGCGTCTACCGCCCTGTTTCTTCCTCGTCTCGGTAGAACCGACAAACCGTAGGGTAAACTCGAGCCCGTCCGCGCTGCTGTCGTCGCTTTCTTGCCCGGATGCCGACGTCGTGGTAGCAGTAGCTGCAGCAGCGTTCAAAATGCTGGAATTTCTAGATTCGTTCGAATTGGAGCTAATGGAGCTGCATCGTGTGCGATTTTTTCTACGGAACACGCAAGATATGTTTGTTTTAAACGGAAAGCAACATCGAGCACAACGTATCGTGGAGTTGAATAACGTGAACGAGCGCAGGTTGAATCGTTTAACATTTTTCCCAGAATCAATTCGTGCTAATTCGTCGTGAATGTCATCGTTGTCGTAAGCGTCATCGTGAGCGTCACTGTCACTGTTCAAAGCACTGTTCGTCGTCATCCCATAATTGTCGACATTGTCGACCGTTATATCATCTGGTGGCTCCTCATCGTTCTTGGCCTCGATGTTCGGTAGAGGCAGTAACGCTGGCGGCGGTAACTCCAAGGTAGCAGCCGCCACCGCTGCTGCAGAAATTGCCGATACTTCGGACGATGAAACGTCACCGTCGTCGCCACCGCTATCGCCGTCGCCGCCGCCGCCGGCACCGTTATCCGACAATGACCACAAAGACTTGTTCGACGAGATTGCTTGGCTGGATTTCATAATTGACACAGCGAGAGAGCTTATAGTAAAATTATTGGGCGTATCGCCGCGGGTTTTGATGGAAATCCGCAAGATACTTGGCCGCGTCGGAAGCGATCCAGATGTCACGATATTGTATGAAACGCTGACGTATGGTCGCCAGTGGCGCATTTCGACAACCCCATATGAGAGACCGCGCATTGTCAGCGTCATGTTCGGCATGATCAGTTATCCGTTGCATTGCCCACTCGATCGATTGGTATTCAATGTATTGTCAAGTCAATCGCTAACTGTTCTCTACGAAACATACAAATCGTTCATGACACACTGTAATTGCGATCGAATCGCTACAGTCGTGGATATTATCGAGAAGTTACGCGCGAACGTCATACTGCGCAACGAGAATGTGCATGAGCTGTTGCGAGTCCTGTGGCATCGAACATCTCTCGACACGTACGAGTCGCTTCGCGCGATTGCCTATACAGTCGTCTCGTGTTTGGATGCGGAAAAGTTACGACGCAGCGGTCAGGTCTTGGGCGACAACGTAATAAATTTGTACGACCGTTTAGCCGATGCTGTAGCGGAGGCTCAGACAACTTTCTGATGGAAATTCTGGGGCCGGCACCACCACCACCACCACCACCATCACCGCGGTCAAACGCAGTCGCAGGAGCACAGACAAACAGCAGCGGCAGCAGCAGCAGTCGTCGATACCTGGCAATAAACGTACTGTTCGACAACGCAGTGGTGGTTGTAGTGGTACAGCCAATCAAAGCACCGTCGTGAAACGCAACAACTAACCTAATCTATTCTAACCACTCGTTGAATACATCAAGAGTCGGTTTATCGTTATATTCGTCGTAACAAATCCATTCCAAATCTTTGATCTCTATGCGATATCGTTCACTGGATCGAGGCATACGTTCGAAACAATTCGGCTCAATCTGTCGCGCGTAATACTCTACATAATCACCGTAAAGAACTGGGTGCGCGACTAGACCTCCGATGTTGTCTCTGATCGCTATGGAACACGGACTTTGACGAATAAAGCGAACATTGATGCTGCTGCCATACGATTTTATTGCGCTTGGAAGGAATTCTATCTTCACGCGAGTCGGCAAGCATATGCGTACTTCTGCGAACGATTCGATTCGAATGGCAACGGTCGAATCGTCTACCATTGAAACATAGACCCATCCGCCGATAAGACGCGCGAGAGAAAACGTGTCCTTGGGTACTCGATCGTCCAAAGAGAGTAAGTCCGCGCGACGAATTGCGAGCAGCGATCCGTCACCGGTGAAACGCAAGTGATACGTCGCAGGATCAGAAATGGATATGGCGGGAGCAGCCTCTACGATTCCATGATCATCGACACGCGCAGGAATCGAACTAAATTCAAATCGAAATCGTATACAGGATGAACTATTCCGCTAATATCCGGTCCTATGAATCGTTCGTACCATTGCCGTCTGGTGCTGCTACGACGACTACGGGAGCCAGCAACATCACTGTTACCACTGTCACTCGCAGCCGTTGAAACTAGCGGAGGAGCGCCCTTGACGATCTCGCTCGAAAATACAGCTCTGCGCAATCGCTCTGCAGATATTACGAGACGATCTGTTTCGCACTGGGAAAGCCTACGTTTGTGTAAGAGGTTCAACATCCACGCGAAGAAAGTGATGATGAAAATTGCAACGAACAAGAGGGGCGAGAATATCGACAGAAACATTTCGCAGATCCGTCTCACGCACGCTTCGTATTATTTGCTTTATTATAAATAAACTGCACACCTGTATGAACAAAATCTTGTATTTATTGATTACGGTGATTCATTACAATCCATCTAGATATTTTAGCGCAATATTTTGTATCGCATGCGTTTGGTCAGATTGAGAATTTTGTCGTTATTGCCAGCTGTGGCAGACAATCGTCCGCGCTTTCGCGGTGAAAGCCTGATTTTCATACATTCGCTCGGATGCACATATGGATAGGCGTACAAATTAGGGTTACTGTTGCCGCGACAAATGTTGCACGCACGCTTTTGCACTGATGACCGCATACGCAGCGCGTATAATCTTGGACTGCACCGCATAGATCTACGACGAACCGATGGTATCCGCAAATCCATTATATCCGTAGCTGTACACAGTACTGTCGCAGAAGGCGAGTAAATGTTCAACTTTAGTGATGGCGAACTTGTCGAGACCAGATTCAGGCAAACATTTTCATTCGTCGTCGTTGTCATCGTCGTCGTCGTCATCGTCGTCGTCGTCATCGTTGTAATACGCATTTCCGATTCATAGGACTGCTGCTGCTGCTGCGATGATCGGCTCGGCGTACATTGGTTCAGATCCAACAGTGGCGGCGACAATAATAATTTACAAATGTTATCGACGTCGTTATCGATGTCGACTTCCTCGTTCGTTTTGCCATTGTCCTTGTACATGGTATTTATCATGACCCATTGTGCATGGAGAAAATCCTTTACGTACTCGCTATCCCACGAGGATTCCAAATACTGAATATGTCTCCGAAGCTTTGTCGCACGCGCATATTGACGAGCGGTTCGTGCATATTGACGTGCTGGATCGTTCTGACGCTTAGACGATATGTACGTGTATATATATATATAAATACTACTACTACCTGCGTGAGACCCTTCCTGCGAATCTTCCCACGCTTGTGTGGCCTGAAACCGGATCCACCGAAAACGTTGACGCGTTTGTGTATGTGTTACATGAAATCCATGACTTCTTTGAAATCGAACTTGATGATCGGGCACGCAATGTGGCAAACGCACATCATAGGCTGTTGCCGTCTTTAGCACCATACGTTTTGTATCGGGCGGACATGTGCAGTCGTGATAGGTAGGTTCGCGCATTATTGCGTTCATATTCCACACTCCACCTTCGCAAAACTTATGTCGTTCGCGAAAATGCCGATACAACTGCACGCATTGCCAAATAGCAGCACCGAAACTGGAGAAGCCGACAAGCATCGCGTATTCGCCATTTATCGCATCGCACTCGTGCTCGTTATCGTCCCTATCACTGCTGCCGCCGCCGCCGCCGCCACCGCTGCTATCGTTGCCGTCATCCCGCCATCGTCCGTAGCGTTCAATTGCACTGATTCGCACGTTCTGCGGGAAGTGTCGCAATAATAATTCACGCCACTGTACGCGCGACACAATGTGGCGCAATCACTATCGAATACGCATAATCGGCGAACGGAGGAACAATCGACAGACCCGGCCCCCACGAATCGACGTGTTCTAGGACGCACCATGGAGCGCAAGAGAGAGGCGTTGTCACGACTTCGTTGCAATGATTTTGTGCTACTTGTTGACATTGGGGAATACGCTCGTTGTCTATAAAACACAACACACCATACAACTAACAACACGATGAAAATAATTACAACAACGATCGGCATCGGCATTGTCTACGCGCGCGCGAATGCAGCGAGATGCGCGGCACGCGAGGAAAAACTTATTTTATCGCGGCGTTAACGTCGTTTTACGCTTTGAACGGAGTGCGCGATGATTCGAACGATAGATTTGCACTAATGGTGCACCGCGCGAAATTGGACCAAACGTAGCGAATACTTGTGCATAAATATACAATTGCTCGATTGTCCGCGACTTGCACATTTCGCTGTCGAAAAGAAGAATTCGTTTTGTATTACAGCGGTCGAGCTCCGTATCGTGCTCGAACGATTGCACGCCACACAGCCGGCACACTGTTGACGGTATCTAATATAACGAAATGTCGTCATAGTCGTCGTCGTCGTCGTCGTCGTCGTCGTTATCAAAGTTGTCGTCGTTATCAAAGTTGTCTTCCTTCGATAATAGAATAGATTCAACGAGACGAAGAATCAATTACGTGTTGTTAATCGAACGGCGACGAGTACGACCATTTGACACGGGCGTATCAGCTGTACCTAACCTAACCTAACCTAATCTATAGCGCAAACATCATCGAAATAGTAACGCAAAGAACGAAAATTACGATCGATCCAACGACGAGAGCCATTGTTGTCGTAGTTGCAGTTGACGCTCCGCCTTCGTCAGCGTCGTGGACTTCATCGAGCACGAGAGATCGCGTGCATAAATACGTAGGCAGTCTGAAAAGTTCTCGACCTGACATACATGGCATTAGAAACTGTCAAACTATAATTGTATTGGAAAGTGGCATCCCTGATATAAACCCATGTAAAATTTTATTCGATCTGTCAAATCATTCGAGTAGTAGCACCAGTTGAAAAAGCTTTATGCAAGATGGGTGCCGCATACTAACAATTGACCAAAAATGCATTCGAATGCGTGTTTCTCAAGCGTGTTTGTCGTCGTTTTAAAAGCAAAATAAAATTTCAAGCGTCGTTTCGTAACTGTTGATGAAACTTGAATCCACCACTATACATCAGAGCGAAAAGAACTTTCCGGAATCACACCACTTTAATGATGGTATTGAATTATTGGAAAAAATGTTGGAATAAATATATTAAAGTTTCAGGAGATTATATTGAAAAATGAAACATATTTCACGGCAAAAAAATTTCTTTTATCATTAGGCCGAGAACTTTTCAGACTGCCCTCGTATTTACAACGACATATGTCCGATGAGCTCGATCGACGTCGCTCCTCTCGTATGGTCTCTTCCAGCTTCCGGCATACTGGGAGAATAACTGGGAGAATAACTGTAGAAGATTTGATTTATTTATTCAATCCATTTATTTCTATATACTTTCTAAACAATTTTTGAGTTATTTTCTGTTCGATAAACAAACAACAATGCGCCATCGTGCACCATTTGTAACAATGCGGCGCCTGGATCGCAATTTTCGTTTGCATAAAGAGGCGCGTACGGATTTTGAGCGCAAGGGATTTTCATCCCTTGTCGTCGTTGCGCGATGCATCGCACGTAAGCTTGGCCGAGCGTACGATCGAATTCACTTGCGTTCATCGCGTACTCGCGAGCCACCGCTTCGGTCGACGCGACTCGCTTTTGCCCTTCGACCAATTGTAAAAAGTACGTGACAAAGCGTCGAACTACCTTGTAATAATTTATTTCATCCGCTCGCGGATCAAAGTCTCGAGCGAGCACGAAACGAGTGCAAAGGTAGTCTTGTTCGGTCGCAACATTCTGCCTCGTCAGAGCGAATACGCACCGAACGCGTTCACCGATATTATAACCGTATTTTTTTAGCGTATCTTGAATAAATGTGGCCTCTGCGTTCGATACGGTGCACGGATTCAATGCCAAGTTGAACGAAAAAGACTCGCCACCGTGAAGGGTCACATATTCGTGCAACGCGTCGTACATAGCCTCAAAGAACCGTGTCGGCTCGGCGACGATCAATCGATGCGCTTTCAATATATTCGGTTCGTAGGACTCAAGCGCCAACCACGTGGCTGTAACGTTCAGTTCCAGCGAACGCACGATATGTTTGACGAACGGCTGCGCGTTTTTTTCGAAGCCCTTTGTTATCGCACGAAAACTGGTGGCGTTGTTACCGCTCATCCATTTCCAGTACTTCTTTTTGCCCATGATGGAATATGCTTCGACGACGAAATCATCCAAGTCTACAGAAATATATGTTCGACCGTAACGACGAAAGGTGTCGTTTATCAGTGCGACGAGCCATCGTTCGCAGCACAATTGCTCCAGTTTGGACAAAGGACGCTTTTCACCACTTTCGCGATCTGTTAGTTCTAAGTATACGATGAGTCCATCCGTGTCACGATACACTACATGGCACGATACGACACAACGCTCAATCGACCGTATCGCCTCACTGTCCCGAATATGATCAACGTGTAATACCTCATCTACCGATATGCTCTTTGGCTCTTTTTTTTCACCCGCAGCTAGACTGCTGTCCTGTTGCTCGTTGTCGTCGTCGTCGTCGTCGTCGTCGTTGTTATTATCGTCATTGTTACCTGCTAGGACGCTTAGAATCCTAGCAGCAACGGCGGACGATTCGTTCTCCGTTCTCGTTAAGAGTACAGGAAATGCTCGTTCACACAGCCATGACGTTTCGTGAAACGTCTTCCGCGAAAGCAGCGTAATGGCCGCGGCGACCGAGGGCGAATAGACCGCGCTTCTAGCGTAATTCAAGTATCCGTACAAACTATTAGCTACCACTTTGTACATTTTTTCCATACAGGTCGCCACTCTTCGTCGAACCGGATCAAAATCGGAATTAAATTTCAGTTGCGTCTTGTAGACTTTTCGTTGCGCCAGATAATAACGCCACAGACCACATATCACTGGCTCAGAATTGCCGCTGCCGCTGCCGTGCTCAGAATTGTTGCTGCTAACTTGATACACCAGCATAACACGTTTTTCATTTGGATTTACGCTCGTATCGAGCAGCTCGCGCGAACCGCGAAACTCTGCTCCTTCGTACCAACCGTTTTCAGTATCGCGCAACACTGCGGCCGCGAGGCTGTCTCTTCCGCACATGCGGATCCCTTTTCGCCGCGCGTTCGAATCAATGGGCTCGTAATCGAAACATCGCAGTACTCCCGCAGCTACGAGTTCATCGAGAACGGCATCATCGCGGTCAACCAAATCGCGCACTTGGTTCACCGTCAAAACACGAGCGGTCTCCATTGACAACTTGAACTCGCAGCCGATGGAGGGATAGAACGAAGCGAAATCCACTCCTATGGGGCGACGATAATGCCCGGCGAGCGCGGAATTTATTCCTCCGATGTACACGCGGCTCCCGATCCGCATGAGGTCTAATTCGTCCGTCATGGAGTAATCGCCGACCTGCTAACGCTGACGCAATACGCGGTCCGTCGACCCCCTCATTTTCATCGATGTCGCCATCGAATTTGCGAGTCGTCGTCATCTGCGGCATAGTGTACGGCCACATAGTATTGGTGCGCAGAGGTATAAGTTTGTAGTATAAGTTTGAAATCGCGCAACGCTTGTATGGCAAACGCATTTGGCAGTAGACGACTGCTTCCCGCGTGCGATGCATCTATCAGACCGACGTTGAAATGTCGAGCGTACAGCACCGTCATGTCCAAAAAATTTAGATTTTGCTGCAAATGATACACCGCGGCGCAATCCTGCGTATTGTACAAGGCTACACGTAGCATATTTACACTGTTGTCAGAATCGAGACGTCCAAAGGCTTGGTCGCGATCGAATCGTTCTTCTCCGTTCTTGTTATAGTACAATTTTCGAATGGCTACCGAGTCAAAGTTCATCTTCAGTTGGCGCGAACGTTCATTGGTGCTGCGTTCTGCCGCATCGGACGCACCAAAGAAGCGCGCTACGTGCGCCAGAGCGATCGAGCCCACTTGAGCTTGGTGTCTGGATTTTACATGCATCATGAGATCGAAGCTAACTTGCGTTTTGCAGAAACGCGGTTCGCTGCGCAAATGTAGCATGTGTACCGCATGCTCGTACAGTCCGTAAAAGATCAATCTGCACCAGAGAAAGGTATAATCGTACTCCCACGTATTGTAACCCACGAGAATGCACGCTAGACGTGAAGCATCCGTTGGATCGTCCAAGTTGTACAAATCAGCCAGAAATTCGTTGCATGACAACATTTCTACCACATTGTACAGTAGATCAAGTTCACTTCGAAACAACATGACGTGTCTGTACGTGTCGGCTGATTTGAGACTCTCGTACAATCTAGTCTCTTCTTTGCGCACTTCGTCGTCGTCGTCGAGCGGCGCGTAAGCCATGAACAGGTAACCGTATTCTTTGTTGTCCTTTTTTCGATCAGGGTCCTCCTGGCCACGATGAACGGTGAGCGGGAATGATGATAGGCGTTCGTTGCGCTCCACGCCGCGAGGAACAGTACTTTCCATGCGAGTCACTGTTTCTAAGTCAAAACTGATAATCGGCAGCGTGGCGATCGGATCCTTGGGCAATCCGTTGAGTTCCAATTCGCGATCGGTGAGGCGACATAGCTACTGTCCAGTTCGTTCGTTCATATGGCACCAGTTGCACATTTCGAACGTAGAATCAACGTTTATGTCTTGTTGTTCGCAGCAGTTGTCATCAGCCGCACCGCCGCTCTTCAATTGGTCATCGCGTGCGTGAAAGTACGAGGCCAGCATAACTTCGAATGCGACCGAGTTATCCACAGCGAATAACATGTAATCATCGACACGAGCGGCGGCGTTGTCCCGGAGGAAAGCTCTGGCTCTCCTTCGCGCGCTATACGTTTCGAAACGAAGCTCGTACAGCGTCTGGTTCTCTCGCATGGTCCACAACGATCGATCGATGGATCGGGCCATTGCTCGAACCGGGGTGCGCGACACAGTCACCACGGCTCCTTGTCGATGCAAGATCAGAGCGAAATTTATATCACGTCGTAATTCTGCGATAGCTCCGTTTCGCACACCTACGAACAATGTCGGCGTCCATGGTATATCCACCGATGAACGCGTACACAGTCGCCTCACGCTACTGTTGCACGAGACTTCCGCGTATTCGAGCGCGTCGATTCGTAAGATATTTTCACTGCTGTTGCGCGAATTGTCAGCGGGAAAGTATACGTTCAGAGGATACAAAATTCTAGCCATGTCGTTGTATTTCCGCGCAACGGCGGTGTCTTCGCAGCGGCGACGGCGGCGGCGACGATGAGGGATGCGTGCGCGCGTATATGTATCTACTGTAATCTTCGCTATATATTGCCGATAGCACTGCTGTCGATGCCAATGAGCGGCGGTTGCGAGGTGTGTGTGTGTGTGTGTGTGCGTGTGCGTGGTGCGGTGCGTGCGTGTGTGCGTGTGTGTGTGTGTGTGTGTGTGTTGTGTGTGTGTGTGGTGTGTGTGGTGTGTGTGTGTGTGGTGTGTGTGTGTGTGTGTGTGGTGTGTGTGTGTGTGTGTGTGTGTGTGTGTGTGTGTGTGTGTGTGTGTGTGTGTGTGTGTGTGTGTGTGTGTGTGTGTGTGCGTGTGTGTGTGTGTGTGTGTGTGTGTGTGTGTGTGTGTGTGTGTGTTTGTGTGCGGTCACTCGCTCGTGGCGCTCGGCGTCTAACGCTATTCCCTCTCTTTTTGGCGAAACGTGACCGCGATACACGAACGTGGTCAATTCGTAAGATCAACAAACAATACGATGAGGATAGCACTTGTAACGATCATTCACTCGGCCGCAACGAATCTGCGGCCACCATGGACTGCTGCGGCAACAGCTATGACAATTGCATCAATGTTTCGCTTTTTGAGCCATTGACACGCTTCGCTATCGTTCGACTGTTCTTCGCGACTGTTCTTCCTTTTTGTCGTTGTCATCGTCGTCGTCGTCGCTGTCGTCGTCGTATGGTAGTGCTGCTGCGCATGTTCATCGTTGGCGTTGGCTAAGATTTCGTCGACATCTTGCCCTCGGGTACAATGTTGCACAGTGTGCCGATATGCGGCAACACACAGAGCATTGTTTTCATGCTCGCACTGAGCAGAATCTGAGAAACAAAGAATAAATATAGAGCCAAAAGAAACATGCCTGCTCGTTGGCACCACAAGATCCAATTGAATCGACTTGAATCTTTGTGCGAAGGTTGCGAAGCGAGGGCTGCTGTTGTCGTCGGGAGCAGAGGCATCGTCGGCCACGCCGACGAATCGCTTAGACTGCTGCCGCGCTGTCGCCATCATGTACAATTTTCAAGCGATCCGTTGGATGCGTGTGCAACAGCGAGGCGTCCATCAGGCGTCGCGCAGAGAAGCTAAAATACGCGCGTTGCGGTCCAAGATTTCGTTTCTGCGACGAATAGCTTTGGCTACATTGTCGCCAGGCTTGCGTAAAATGTCAGCTATGCGCTCCGGTTGAGAAGTAGTAGTACGATGATGATCCGAAAGAGACGACGACGAAGCCGGTGACGAGTTGTTATTGTTGTTGTTGTTATCGTTCCCGTCACTGTTTCTACCGTACTTGTTCAATCGCGATAGAAACGTAGCATCCGAATCGACGCGTTCGTACACGCGCCCGAACCTATCTTTACGCAACGACGTTGACATGACGAAGGAACGATTGTCTTCGTCTTCATTTTCGTGAACTTCACGCACCACCTGTGGCTGCGGTAGCAGGGGCGTCGGTGGTGAAACGGCAACGGCGGCGACTTCGTAACCTCGCGCACGCTCTGCCATTTCGTCGCTACCGTCGACTCAACGTTTTATCGTAATCGCGTTCGGTGTTGTTGTTGTTGTTGTTGTTGTTGTTGTTGCTGTTGCTGTTGCTTCGTTGCAACAGTGAGACGCACTCTCGTCTTCGTCGCTGAAATTGTCATCGCGCCAGTCCACTAATTCACAACGATCATGATCATAAGACTCGTACAAATCGCACAAATATGCGTTCATGGCGTGTCGCATCGTGTCCGCAACACGATCGCACATTTTGCGCATGCTGTCGAGTGGAAATACTACGATACTTCCGTCGCATGATAACAGATGTTCCAGGTGACTGGCCTGAATGGTGACGAGAATCGTGATTATCGGATATCCAATGTTTCGTTTCAACGCGAAAATGGGATGCGTGTCATTGGGGTCGATATAGACACATGGTATCGGCATCGTTCGGCCAAGATCAATGTGTCGTACATTGCAATCGCGCGTGCGTGTGATCCCAGCAACACCTACGGCCACTAAACATCCGGGCGCATTGATTTCGTCAAGATACGACGCGAGCCAACGGGCAAATGAAATGTACGACCCGCGAATCAATGATTCATCGAGTAAATATGCGATACATGTGTCGTAACGCGACTGATTCGGGCCTCGATTGTACGCGAGGATATGTTGTTACGATGACAACGAGCAACGCGATTGACACGAGTCGCCCCGCGACTTCGTATCAAACGATCTTTGTGAAATTGAGCAGCAGCAGCAGCAGCAGCAACGGAGGTGGCGGTGGTAATGTTCGATGCACCACTATCGTCTGCGTCGTTCTCGCCGTCGCCGTCATCGTATTCTTCCTCAATCTCTTGTCCGTCCTCCTCCTCATCCTCTAGTTTGTCGCACGGAAACAAAAGTTCCTTTTCGCTCATGATCACTTCTTAGAGACAAATGCTCTCTAAGATTCCTCATGTAAAACAAGACAACCCGAGTCGAGTTTGAGGAGATGAACGACAAATTGAGCGACGATGTTGCTGTTTGTAGAACACGGCAACGAATATTAGCCGCATTGTTTCTATTGCACTCCGAAGTCCCTGCTGCTGTCGCTGCTGCTGCTGCTGCTGCTACTGTTGCTGCTGTTACCGTTGTACAAGGCAGCGAGGAGTGGAAAAATGGTGCAATTGACAGTCTGACCGAATCGATCGCCGTATCGCACGCGAGTATGAACTATTGTGGCGGCACAGCAACGACATGTTCTACATCTAACTACGAAACACGTCGGGCTTTGTGTGTTCCACTCGGTCGTGTGGATTCTATGGGCGACACATACAACGTTGAAACGATTCACAAGATACCGCAGCGTCTCGTACGCCTGGACGTAATGAGTTATGGCATAAATTGTACATGGAATATGGTTCGCCACGTGTACCTTGGACTATACACCGGTACACCACGAGCCTTTGAAGTACACGCTGGTATGTCGGAGGAAGAACGCGACCACGTATTTACCACAGCTCACTACTTTGGGCGAGGACGAGTGGAAGGCTATATGAAGCTGTGCGAAGCATGTGTGCCGATGGAATCATCAAGGACGCGCTGGAAAAAGCTCGAACGTTTTATCTCCCGTTCAACAATTGCGATACTATCGTACCGTTTCTGATGCAAACACCGCTATTATGGATCAGCGCTCTTGGAGCGATCGCTGGTTTTGTCCTAACTTTGCAATCATTTAATTTTTTTATCTTTTCGTTCTTCGTGCCGAGTATAGCCTTATTATTCATGCTACTTTACAACCGTTTGGTGCACGATGAAGCTGAGCGTGTCAAGTCTGCTCTACACTTGTCAACACGCTCGACATTTCCCCAAT
>NW_020229942.1:0-28204 GCF_003227715.2 Harpegnathos saltator
GTGTTCGAATAACGAGGGATGCTGCACGAGGAGACGACGAGAGCCGTCGCCGAAGAACGCGGCACGACGAGCGGGCGGGTTCGAAGAACGAGGGATGCTTGCCAACAGGATGACGACGACGATAACGTTCCGTCGACGAACACGATATCGACGATCGTTCGTGTTCGAGAACGGAGAATGCTACGACGATGACAACGCGCCGAAACCGATTCGTCGTGCAATTGGATCTCCCGATCGTACTCGCGCGAAAAGACCTTTGACCGTGCAACTGCCCCGCGACGGGATGATCAACGCGATCGACAGCGTGAATATTGTCACGCGCGAGCGCAAACGCCGCGCGTACGATTGTTCAAGCATCAAGCAGCTGGCTTGTACGTTTGATTATCGAGAATAAAGAAACGATCGATAGCTTTTTTTGTCATTTTTACAATTATCCTTTCGTATGATGGTTCGTCATCATTGTCATCGTCCCCCCCCTAAAACGCATTCGTATCCGCGCGAGGACGTTCGACGCGTGTCGCCCCTGCTTGTAACGTATAGTTATACGCGGTGACGAAACCGACAGCCCTTCGGCGTCGGGCGAGCGTCGGTTGCGCACTGAGGCGCGCTGCGCTGGACGCTAGTACTTGTACACTCCCTCTCCCCCCCCCCCCAGTTACAGGTACAAAATGGGCGTTAATTTCACCGTTCGAGACACCGGAATTGCGATTGGTTGCTTTGTAACTGGAAGGGAGGGGGAAAGTGTGATTTGACGGAGATAGCGGCGTATCGTCATATGCGCAGACTCGAAACAACCATCCTTCTCTCTCTCTCTCTCTCTCTCTCTCTGTCTCTCTCTCTCTCTCTCTCTCTCTCTCTCTCTCTCTCGAGCGCCACGAACGAACGAACGAACGAGCACGGTCGCGTGGAGATGCTTTTTCAGCGAATTCCAACAGTATCGACGGAACGAAGAATCGCGACGCGACGAGAGCGACATCGCACGTGGCGCGCGGTGATGCGGGTTCGATCCGGCGGATCATCTCTTCGCGTTCCATCGTGCGCGATCTCCCGACCGTGCACGTCGCGTCTTCGAGGCGCGCGACGCGAAGATGCCGAAGATCGCCGAAGCCACGTACACGCAGTTCGACGAGACTCAGGCGAACACCTACGTCGACAATCGCGCTCTTCTGTTTCAACTGTGGGATCTGGCGATCGCGTATCTGTGCGTAGCGTCGAAGATCCATGTGCGAATGTAACGACACATACCGGCAAATGTGTCGTTACGCTGACTGCCGCTGAACATCACGCGGCAGTCAGCTGAGCGCACACCCCACCGACCCGCGCTGTCACCGCGCCTTTCAACGCACTCACCCGAGGCTGGCCGAAGACCCGGCAGCAACGCTCGGGAATGATCGGCCACCGAGCCGAACTCGCGGCGCCGCCAAAACGATCCTCGGCGAACGTCGCATACTCACGATTAATCTCGATCAAATTCGGATTAATAAACGAAAGAAACCGAAGACAGAAAATGACGGATATATAAACCCGACAGTTCTTGTCTTGAGGCAGTCGAGTCTTGGGATAGTCTCAAGCAGTCTTTGGAGAATCTTCGAAGAGTCTGAGGAAATCCATCGTCTAGGAATAGCCGTCAGAAAATCTGCAGAGCGCCTCCAGGAGATTGAGAGTTTCGAGTAAGTAATCTACCAGGCCGCCGCCGCACAGTGTGCCGAAAGCCCCGAAAAGTGGCCAAAATTAATTATGGCTGAACCAGGAAGGTTAGCCAAAAACTGATAATTGGAAATAGAACTGTAGCATAAGGAGTCATTTTTCTCGTAAAAAGGAAGTTGCAAAAATCAATGTTGCAATTAATTGTTATAAACAAATAACTAAATAATAACTGTAGAACAAAACTGATTACGCTACTCGATTCTATGGGAAAAAATACGAAAGTAACATAATAGCGTGATAACTAAATAATATTGACATATTGTTTAAGTAAATAACACATATATTTTTGTTTTTATATTTTTTTATTTTTGTTTATTTTATTTTTTTTTGTTTTTATATTTTTGTATTATTTTATGATATATAGTTATTTACCATGCAATAAAACTGTATCTTCCAAAGTTGGACCTGCTAACAATTGAAGAACTTCTGTAGGAAAAGGATCAGCTTTTTTAACAGAAGTTTGTTTGAAGGACGAAATGATAGGGTCTGAGGAAAGCAAAAGTCTTTTAAATAAATCCTCGTTCATCGCGATTCTCGATATTTTTCGGGTATGATATTCTCTTATATCTCTGCAATCCTTATTCCTAGTTTCTTGAGCTTCCTCAGAAAGAAGACCAATCGGTAAAATAGATGCTGATATTATGCTAGCCCCATGTACAAGTAATTTATGTACAGAAGTGGGCATAAAGTACCAGCTATACAAACGGACGTATAGTTGAGCTGTCTCATAACAATAGGTACCAAATTTATATACCAAATTTATATACGCGCTATACCCATTACCCATAAGGATTCCCATTTCTACCTAGGAGGAGATTTCTGTCACGGTAATGTTACAAAATAGTTTATATATATAAAACAAAGCAACAAAAAATGTTTATTTTATATAACCTTTAGCTTTTATATTTATAATTTTCATATTTATATTTTTTATTGTTATTTGTTTTTTATATTCATATTGTTTATGTTGTTTATCAATTTATGATTTGTTTATTTTACGTTAAAAACTACAATTTTCCCCGTAAATGTTCACGGTAAACATTTTTTGTCATATACGTAACATATATGTTAAATGTTATGTACAGAGATGGTTCTGCTACATATATAAGCTTTGTTGCGTTTCAGATATGTATCAAAAGTCAGATATATAGCAGAAACATCTCTGTGTATAACATTAAACATATATGTTACATATTCGACACAAAATGTTTACTAGGTTGCATTATTAAACAGTTGTTATCGCGTTCGAAATAAATAAAAGTTTAAAGTTTGTGGTTAATCGTTAGTTTGTTTGCCAACGTCATAAATTTAACTAGAGTAAATTATTTTGGTCGACAATTTAATTTTGATATGAATCGGTATTATCTACAACTGAGAGGATTTGACCGTAAGCGTATAAGTATGGACCGCTGCTCATAAAACTTATCATATCTTTGTAACCGCTGGATACCGCTGTTTCTACTTCTGTATAAACATTAATAAACATCCTACCTTTGTTTTGGCAAAAGTACAACGTTGTGACAGATCGTGAATTTTTTGTATGCCACGAAATAGATGATAGACAGTATATAAAATATAACTTCTTTATATTTAATTGTTATGTAATATATATAAGACTTTCTAATATTATTTTCCTTGTAAATGAAAGTAAACGGATCAAATATTAAACAGGAAAAGTCATTTTGATCATGGAAACTTTTTCGAAGCAAAATCAGATATATCATTCTGAGGATTATAATCGTGCTATTTCTTACATCTCAATATATATAACTTTCATTCTACATATCTTCGTTATACAGTCGAATTCCGACATACTTTAACTATAATTGATTAATTTGGACCTTCTCGAAAATATACTGTAAAGGAGAACCAAAAATTACGATTTTCATTTTTTTATATTTTGGCCACGTTTAACGACTTTCGGCACACTGTGCGCCGTCGGCATCCGCGATTGCTTCTTGTTCTTTGCGATATAAAGATCGAGCGGCGAGTTTGCCGTTGCTCCGGTGCGTTCACCGGAACGATCTTATTTTGTGCCGTCTTTGCGATTCAGAGATCGAACGGCGAGTTTGCCGTCGCTCCGGTGTGTTCACCGGAACGATCTTATTTTGTGCCGTCTTTGCGATATAGAGATCGGACAGCGAGTTTGCCGTCGCTCCGGTGTGTTCTCCGGAACGATCTTCGTTTGTGCCGTCTTTGCGACTCAGAGATCGAACGGCGAGTTTGCCGTTACTCCGGTGTGTTTTCCGGAACGATCTTATTTTGTGCCGTCTTTGCGATATAGAGATCGGACGGCGAGTTTGCCGTCGCTCCGGTGTGTTCACCGGAACGATCTTGTTGTGTGCCGTCTTTGCGATATAAAGATCGAACGGCGCGTTTGCCGTTACTCCGGTGTGTTTTCCGGAACGATCTTCGTTTGTGCCGTCTTTGCGACATAGAGATCGGACGGCGCGTTTGCCGTTACTCCGGTGTGTTCTCCGGAACGCTCTCATAAATATATTTCTTTTGTTTCTTCCTCTCTACTTCCTATAGGACTCAGCGTACGAAAGGACGCAAGGGGCAGACAGGGTCGTCACCCACACCTACCGACTGGCCGGCGTGGCCGCCGGCCCGGCATAACTCCATCGACAAAGCGCATCGCGACCTCCAGATAAAAAGAAATCGCCTAATGCCCGCGACTCATAGGACCAGGGGGATCAAGCCGCAAGGCCTAGCGAACCTCTCCCGTCAACGAAAATCACGCGACGCGAAGCAAATAATTTCGACGATTAACGGGAAAAACAATCGCCAGTCTCACGCTCGACGAACGGCCTATTGTGTACGCACCGCAAGTGGTAACGCGGCCCGACGCGACGCGTTTTTGCGCGAGTTCTTATGTACAGCGAGCGTCAGACGAAACCAAGCATTTAAACCCGAGCATTTAAATCCGAGTAACGCCTGCAATAACGCCCGCACGAAATCGCTATTTCGGACACGGCCGCGAATTTTCTTATTTCCCATCCGCTGAACCTTCTGTATGTTAAAATAATTACTATTAGCGAAGCGACAGTCACGCATCTAACCAAACCAGCATCAGAAATCACTCGACCGTTCGCCGCAATGACGAGCCGAAGTGAAACATCACCGCGCGTTGAAGCGGTACCCAAACATTGGGAGACTTCGCGAAAATAACACGAAGTCATTGCGTGCTGACACAATAGAAATAAAGCGTCTCTGTCAACAAACCGATCGACTTTAATCATTCAACGAAAATCACCTCCTAATAAAAACTTCTGCGCGCGATTTGCTAACGACGATCGCGACGCAGGGGCCGGATCGACGATAGAAAAACCGAACCCGGAGGCACCAGCGTTACATCTCGTTACGTATCCACTGAGGAACACGTTTCGCGGTTACATCCAGATTTCGCCGTATCTGGCACCGCGGCATAGCGCTGTCGTTTCATCACGCGGTCAGACTGTTCTCGATTGACGTGGAGCTCGATCGACGACATTTGCGATTTCGCCGCGAATCGGACTATCGTTCGCGCGCGACCACCAACGGCGCGGTCGATGGCGAGTTCAACGTCGCTGACGACGAGATCTGGCCGGACGCGAGATATGCGTTCTACTTCGACGTTGCTCTAAATTTCGGTCTCGTGCTGAAACGCGACCCTTGCATACACAACGGCAGTGTGATCGGCGTCGAGCGAGTGTACGTCTACGAGCGCGGATTGGAACACAACGACTCCGTTCACATATCGCCGTTCGTGCTGAAGCATCTGAACGCCGATTTCGACGGCGACGCCGTTACGATCATGATCCTGAGAGGCATCGAGTCGGCGTACGAATCGCGACGATGTCTGCGCGATCCGTTTCTCTTCGGTGACATTCCGCGATTCACGTTTTGCCAAAGTATGCACTTTTGGACGTTTTGCGTGTTGACGTTCGACGACGCGCGCGACGAAACGCGCGCCGTGGTCGAACTCGCGACCGAACAAGTCTCGCGCGAACGAACGTTCGGTCGCGGCGCGGTCGATATATCGCCGTGCGAAGCGAACTGTCTGTTGCATGCGAGACTGAACATTCGGCGTTCGCGCGCCGCTCGACGACGGGCTCGCGCTCTCTTCGGTCCGTGGTACGACGATTACGTGCACGTACTGTCGGATATCTGGCGACGACGACCGATCGACGAAGAAGCGATGAGACACGATTCGAGGAACACTCGCGACTGCGAAAGCACCGAAGAATGGTGGTGCGAATCCGTGTGGCGACAATGTCCTGTGCTGGATCTGGTCTTCGTGCGCGCGGTTCGCACTCGCGGCAGCGACGACGGCGAGGCCTTTATTCAACGAGTGAGACACGTTTTGTCCCGACGCTCGATCAATGCGCCCGATCAAGTGATCGTTATCTCGGACAAAAACGCTCTTTGTCTGGAGAACTAGCTCGTCGTTCACTCGGGTGCAAAGGGCACTCCGCGCGATCTCGTGACACTGCACGAGCGCACCGCGGCCAACGTGGCACAGACGGCCGCGCCGCAGTCGGACTTCTTTCGCGAATGCTCGCCCGACCAGGAAGCCGCGTATCTGCGATATCTCGACGATTTTGTGATCGTGAGCAAACACGTGCCCAAGATCTCATACTTCGCGAGCGGCTTAAAATGGGCGACGCAGATGTGCACCGTAGCGCACGGTGACCTGTACATGCGAGATTCGTTGTTACTGCACGATATGGCGTATTATCTGAAAGGCACCGTCGACGCGCCCGCCTCGTCGACGGCGTTCGACGACGAGTCGCGAGGTTGGAAACGAGATGAATGAAATAAAATGCAAACGAGGACAAAAAAAACAATCTCTTTACTTTTCGTTCCTCGACAATCCCCTTCTCCCGCGCGACGACGATCCAGTCCTCTCCTCCGAATCGTCTCGTTTCATCGCGGCATCGCTCAATCGGGCGAGTACGGAACGCGAGTACTGGTACGCTCCAGATTTCGAATGAATCGTACTAACTCGACTCATTGATCGAGAATCGCAATAATCTCGAGTGTTGCTCAACGTGCTCGAAATCAGTTCAACGACGTCCCGTGGTTTAGCGAACACGCTCGATCGAGAATGTTTCTTGTCGGCCGTATATGCCTTGGCGTCTCTCAGCGAATCGCAAATCAAACGTCTGCGCGTGCAATACGGACAAACGAGCTGTCGCTTCGATCGTTCGAGTCGATACTCGGCCAGCGCTCTCGCTACGCACGACTCTTGTCATCATCGCCGATGGAATCAGCTCCGCATCCTGCCGGTCAATGGCGTTCATCGCGCCTCGTATTTTTTTTCCTCTTACATTCTTAGCTCTAATAATGCGGAAAATAGGTGGTAACGAACGAAAACAGAGATCTATTCAAAGTTCGCTTTATTGTTGGAGAGCATAAAAGACAATTTTTTACCGCTAGCGATCGTCGCAAGTTAGAACTATGACGATGCTTGTTGCGGTCATACCACATTCACATAGTAACAAAAGCATCGACAAAACGGAGGCAAAATTTGCGCCAACCAGTACATCACGATTTCGGGCGAACCATCGATTCGCGGTACGATCGGTTCTCACCATCCAAAGTTGCAGAAATGGTCGCGTAGTTTAGCAGCTATTTCAGTTAACGCACTCATTACATCGTCAATAGCCGAGGCATTTTCATCGATTCGTCGCCACGACGAAGGCATCGTCATGTTAAAATCGAGCGAATTGTTCTCAAATTGACGAGTAGGCGGATGATTACCGTGTCTTTTTCCAGGCAAATGTAGCACGGGAACGATCATTT
This sequence comes from Harpegnathos saltator, assembly GCF_003227715.2. Lineage (NCBI taxonomy): Eukaryota > Metazoa > Arthropoda > Insecta > Hymenoptera > Formicidae > Harpegnathos > Harpegnathos saltator. The sequence goes on from NW_020229942.1 coordinate 7,495, forward strand.
CCAATATGACGGCTCGTTTCACATGCGTCCGGTGTCAAATGCACATATGAAGAATCGACGGTGTAACGTCGCAAAGTACGCCAACGCCGTGCGCTCACAGCGAACTCGGGAATCACTCGTTCGGCGATACAATCGATCGTGCAATCGAAGCAAGGTTGATGATCGCCGACCGATTCTTCCTCTTCATCATCCGTCTCTGAACGATTGCCGTTGTCCAACACATTATTGTTGACAATAGTGCGCGATACGATCTCACGAAACCACAATGGACCTTTGGACAATGACGCGACGGTATTGTCGTCAAAATCGGAAATAACTTTTATCGTGATACGAAAGTGATCGCACAGCATCGGCATGATTCGTGCGAGCCAGTATACCACCTCGCACCATCGTTCATAATTCGACACGTTCACGGAACTCCAACAATTCAAATAGCAGCGTCGATCTTCAGCGAATATATCCATCAGAGCGTTAATTACTAAACGCGTCAATTCGAGATCGCGTCTTCTTGTCGTTGAGTCGTCGTTACTACAATCGTCATCGTTGTTCCTCGCTGCCTCGTAGTCTTCGTAAAACACAACGGATGGCAATATCACATCTCGGTAACAAAGCCACGAATATCGTTTCTTTTCGATATCGTTGCAATATGATGTAGTCGCCAGCAAACGATCGGCCAGCGTTTCACCTATCCGACGCGGACGGTGAAACGATAAAACCGCCGGAATGATTTCGCCGTGACGACTCGAAGTGACAACAGTATCGATGTGTCGTGCGACATCAGCCAACGTATTACGCACAAAATAACGTCGTACGCAATACGGACAATTTGTCTCGGTGTCCATATCGTCACGGCGTGGTATTAACGATATGTCGTACAAATCGTATGTACGTGTTCACTCGCCGAATCAACCACTATTTATTCAAAATGCACATCGTCGAAGATTGATAGTAGTGTAGACAGCAACGAATCGCAAATCGAGATTCGTCATCTCGCATTATTGTCAATGACCCCGAAGACGACCGACTCGTCCGCGAGATCGCTCGTATTCTCTTCTTCGATCAATTCTGCTTCGTGGCGCCGTTGTCGCTATCGCTGTTCGTCGAGCCACCGTCACCATCCAATCGGATCACCGGTTACTTCGATGCTCTTGGTCGAATCGGTGTAACGATGGGCGACACAGATGTGCACCGTAGCGCACGATGACCTGTACATGCGAGATTCGTCGTTACTGCGCGATGTGGCGTATTACCCGAAAGGCACCGTCGACGCGCCCGCCTCGTCGACGGCGTTCGACGACGAGTCGCGAGGTTGGAAACGAGATGAATGAAATAAAATGCAAACGAGGACAAAAAAAACAATCTCTTTACTTTTCGTTCCTCGACAATCCCCTTCTCCCGCGCGACGACGATCCAGTCCTCTCCTCCGAATCGTCTCGTTTCGTCACGGCATCGCTCAATCGGACGAGTACGGAACGCTTGGTGCGCTCCAGATTTCGAATGAATCGTATGAACTCGACTCGTTGATCCATCGACGCGATCTCGAACAGATCGCAATAGCGACGAACGTCCGGCAGCATCGGATGCAGCAGACGCAACTGTCGTCGATGTATCTCGATCTCACCGTTGCACCGACGACGCGCTACCGGCGAGGACGTTGCGTGCGAATAGGAATATCTCGTCAATTTGACGTACCAACAGTCGTCGCGATGCGTCGTTTTCGACGAGATCCGATCCAACGGCGCGCCGTTCGTTCGCTCGTCGCGGTCCGCACCGACGAGAGGTTCGTCGTACCACGTGGAGACGGTGAACACGTAGGATTCCGCCATTTCCCTCGGTGCGCCTTCAGTCGCTTCTCTCTCTCTCTCTCTCTCCCTTTTTCTCGATTCGACCGTGACGTCGAATCGCGAGCGACGGTATATATATATATATATATATACGCGACGACACGGTCGAACCGAGCGTTGTCGGAGCACGGTCGAATCTGTCCTCGTGCGACATGTCGACGCCGCGACCGACTGCGTGCTCCGTCGACGAGTACCAGTTCATCGATATCGACTGCATCGAGTGCAAAAGCGCGTTCAAAGACGAAGCGACCGCATCGGGCGATCGATCGCGCCGCGGTCACGTCGCGGTTTCGTCCGAATCGGCGTTACTGTGGCGAGACCGGTTGATCGATCGAACGCGTCGAACGCTGCGCGCCTCGTCTGCCGATCGAGCGTGGATCACCTCGCCGCTGATCGGCGATCGTCACGGTTATCACATCTACGTGGCCGATCCTTCGAGAGAATTCCTGCGAGCGTGGGACGCATCGTTGGATGATCACGACCGTCGTTTTCGTCCGACTGCTGTGTGCGGTGAGGACGCGCCGCTCATGTACGACCGGAACTCCACCGTTCGGCGACCGATGGTTTGCGAATTCAATCCGTTGTACTCGTGCACTCGCATCGTTCGAGCTGTCGAGGAGACCGAAACGGACGACGAGCGCTGTTCAACCGCGATGGATCCCTCGAGCGTTCAACGCTTGCTGATGCGACACTACGGCGATTCGTTGACGTACAAGCGAGACGACGCTTCGATGCTCTTGTTGCGCGACATAATTGCCTCTCTCGAGCGCCAACTCCTCTACGATGGCGACGAAAATCGGTGGCGATGCGAACGTCGTTCGATCGCACCCCGTCGTTACGACGACGGCGACGCGCTCGTCTCGATCGCGCGACGCGTGCTCAGACGCGATCGACGCGTCGCCGGGAACAACGCGCTCTTGCAATTCGTTCTGTGCAAACTAGCGCCGATCTTTAACGACGAGGCACCGACGATCGACGACTCGGCTCGACGACTCTGCGCGAGCGTACCGTGTCGCGTCGTTTCCGTGTCGAGAGGCGCGACTGTATCGCGACGATAAAAGGCGATTTTTTCCAACGATATTTTTTACCCCCCCCCTATTACCCACTCCCAGCGGTGATGTCCGTTGTCGTCAACGACGACTGCGAATGTGGAAACGATGGAATACGAGGACGAGGAGAACGCGATGTCCGCGCACGCATCGATGAAGAGCGAAGACGTCAGCGAGGAGAACGATCGCGTATCGATATCGCTCGTAAACGTGATTCCGTGAAATCTCTACGATCGAAGCAATTTTCTGGACTCGCGCGTCGAAGCCACCGTGTCGAGGAGCGGTTTGCACCTGTTTCTGTGTAACGCCGGTGCCTCCGGGTTCGGTTTTTCTATCGTCGATCCGGCCCCTGCGTCGCGATCGTCGTTAGCAAATCGCGCGCAGAAGTTTTTATTAGGAGGTGATTTTCGTTGAATGATTAAAGTCGATCGGTTTGTTGACAGAGACGCTTTATTTCTATTGTGTCAGCACGCAATGACTTCGTGTTATTTTCGCGAAGTCTCCCAATGTTTGGGTACCGCTTCAACGCGCGGTGATGTTTCACTTCGGCTCGTCATTGCGGCGAACGGTCGAGTGATTTCTGATGCTGGTTTGGTTAGATGCGTGACTGTCGCTTCGCTAATAGTAATTATTTTAACATACAGAAGGTTCAGCGGATGGGAAATAAGAAAATTCGCGGCCGTGTCCGAAATAGCGATTTCGTGCGGGCGTTATTGCAGGCGTTACTCGGATTTAAATGCTCGGGTTTAAATGCTTGGTTTCGTCTGACGCTCGCTGTACATAAGAACCCGCGCAAAAACGCGTCGCGTCGGGCCGCGTTATCGCTTGCGGTGCGTACACAATAGGCCGTTCGTCGAGCGTGAGACTGGCGATTGTTTTTCCCGTTAATCGTCGAAATTATTTGCTTCGCGTCGCGTGATTTTCGTTGACGGGAGAGGTTCGCTAGGCCTTGCGGCTTGATCCCCCTGGTCCTATGAGTCGCGGGCATTAGGCGATTTCTTTTTATCTGGAGGTCGCGATGCGCTTTGTCGATGGAGTTATGCCGGGCCGGCGGCCACGCCGGCCAGTCGGTAGGTGTGGGTGACGACTCTGTCTGCCCTCGCGTCCTTTCGTACTCTGAGTCCTATAGGAAGTAGAGAGGAAGAAACCAAAGAAATATATTTATGAGAGCGTCCCGGAGAACACACCGGAGTATCAGCAAACTCGCCGTTCGATCTTTCTATCGCAAAGACGGTACAAAAGAGAATCGTCCCGGAGAACACACCGGAGCAACGGCAAACTCGCCGTTCGATCTCTATCTCGCAAAGACGGCACAATATAAGATCGTTCCGGAGAATATACCGGAGCAACAGCAAACTCGCCGTCCGATCTTTATATCGCAGAGGCGGCACACAATAAGATCGTTCCCGAGAACACACCGGAGTGACGGCAAACTCGCCGTCCGATCTCTATATCGCAAAGACGGAACAACGTAAGATTGTTCCGGAGAACACACCGGAGCGACGGCAAACTCGCCGTTCGATCTCTATCTCGTAAAGACGGCACAAAGGAAGATCATTCCGGAGAACCCACCGGAGTAACGGCAAACGCGCCGTTCGATCTCTCTATCGCAAAGACGGCACAATGTAAGACCGTTCCGGAGAATATACCGGAGCAACGGCAAACTCGCCGTCCGATCTTTATATCGCAGAGACGGCACACAATAAGATCGTTCCCGAGAACACACCGGAGCGACGGCAAACTCGCCGTCCGATCTCTATATCGCAAAGACGGCACAAAATAAGATCGTTCCGGAGAACACACCGGAGTGACGGCAAACTCGCCGTCCGATCTCTATATCGCAAAGAACAAGGAGTAATCGCGGATGCCGACGGCTGCGGCCTGGTAGATTACTTACTCGAACTCTCAATTTTCCTGGATGCTTTCTGCGGACTTTCTGACGGCTATTCCTAGATGATGGACTTCCTCAGATGCTTCGAAGACTCCTCAAAGACTGCTTGAAGCTTATCCCCAAGATTCGACTGACTCAAGACAAGAACTATCAGGTTTATATATCCGTCATTTTTCGTCTTCGGTTTCTTTCGTTTATTAATCCGAATTTGATCGAGATTAATCGTGAGTATGCGACGTTCGCCGAGGATCGTTTCGGCGGCGCCGCGAGTTCGGCTCGGTGGCCGATCATTCCCGAGCGTTGCTGCCGGGTCCTCGGCTAGCCTCGGGTGAGCGCGTTGAAAGGCGCGGTGACAGCGCGGGTCGGTGGGGTGCGCGCTCAGCTGACTGCCGCGTGATGTTCAGCGGCAGTCAGGGTAACGACACATTTGCCTGTATGTGTCGTTACATCTGCACTGCTACGGATTTCTGATGTACGACAAACTGACTAAACTGGAAGTTTTTCTCTCGAACGAGGACGTTCGAGTGCGGGACGTGTCCGCTGTGCTGAACGAATATTCGACTCTGGCCGGTTTCAAGGTATTCACGCGCGAGCATCTGGCCCGCGTCAAGGACATGCTGGCCGATCCGAGCGTGATCGGTGCCGTCACTCCCGAGTGCGACGAATCGACTCGGCGCAATCAACTGTACATCCTCGACGTGGCAAAACAGTCTCTCGAGTACGTGTTCGCGTTCATTCGCGACTCCGACCAACTGCGTTGAAACGTCAATGTGAACGAGTAGTGTTGTCACGCGCTCTTCGAACCGAATGAGCGAGCCGTCGAGGAGACTCTCGCCGCTTGGCACGATTCCGCCGCCTGCGACTTCGATCGTTGCGTATCCATCGTGCTACGAGACGCTATAGTCACCACCGGGCTGCAGACGCAATCGACGCTGTTGTTCGTGGTGCGATCGTCGCTTCTGCTGACGTATCTGGTCATGAACTTCATGGTGCGCGGCGACGCGAACGCCGTGCGAATTCACGTGCGAATACCCGATGTGCCCGAGTCCGCGTTGCTGGACGAATTTTGGCGGAGATGTCACCGTTTCACGGTGGACAAATTAGTGGCCACTATCATGGTGACTGTAACGCGAATGTATATAGCGTCGTGCATGGCCTGACCAACACGCATTCGCGACGAGAGCGCGATCTCAGTGTCGGACGTTCGAACGAGACTCGTCGGCAAGTTGCTGCGAACCAACGCAGCGTCGCGAGAACGAGTCTCGGCGAAAGCTCTCGGTTGGCTGCGAGTGATGATCAGCGGCGGCGCGCGTCGACGAACCTGCGCCGATGAGCGCCACGGCAAGCGACTCTACGTGCGCTTCGAAGCACTGATGGATATGTTCGAACGACTGAGCGCGAGCGTCGATTCGCTCGCGCAACCTCGAAAACTAGACTCCTCGTCGATCGACGAAACGGACGATCGCGAGATCGGAGACCTCGACTCGACGACGGTGCAGCTTCGAGGCGGTAGCGAGCTCGCGAATCGACAATGGGCCGAATACGAGAACGAATCGCGACTGTGCGTGTCGTCGATCGTGGAGAGTATGCGCGAGTGCGCGTTGTCCGGCGACCGAAGAGACTGCGACGCGTCGATAGAACGGTTCGTGGTGGATGCGAATTCGGGTTATCGAGATCGCGGAGACGATCTGGTCTCCGTTGTCCGATCCGTCGAGGCTCAGGAGGACGAGGTGGAGCTTCTGAGCGCCGACGTAGGACGGGCTCTCATGTTCGCGGTGCTGTCACTGGCGCGTTACACACCACCGTCGACGGCCAACACCGAAGCCGACGCATGCCACGAGGCCAAATCGGTGTTACTGGTGCAGGCGATGAGTCATCTGTTTCGCGCCAAACTAACGGCGACTTAAGTTCGCGAACTCTTCGCGTATCTCTTCGATCTGTAGCAGACCCAGATAGGCATCGTGACGTTGGAGCGACTGAGCGAAATGCTCTTCACGCTGTATCGCATGTTCCACGTGTCCGCGGCGACGTTGTCCGGCGAGGAACCGCGGACGACGACGAAGGATCGGTAACGTTCGCACCTCTCGTCCGCGTCGTCGATCGAGCGCCGCGCGACATCGACGAGAAGCACGCGCTGTGTCTCTCGCGACTTAAGACAGTGAAGTCGCACCGCGCGCGAAGCCGCATCATGCGTTGGTGGGACGGAGCGATCGCGACCATGCGTCGCGCGCGGCGAAATCCCGCGCGATCGCGTCGTTTGCGCGTCGTCGCTCTGGGAACACCGGACAGTGGCAAACTTCGGTGTTGCGAGATCTGTTGCTGTTGGACGACGGAGACGTTGTCGCGAAAACGTCGCGACATCGCGCCGTGCGACCCATCGTCGTGAAATCGAGACATCTGTCGTGTCAGGAAGTGCTCGTGGCGCACCGATGTCAGCGGACCGGAGCCCGAAGCGAGGGGTCGTCCCGCAACAACGACGAATCGTCGATGACGGGAATCGAGGGATTCGCGTTCCTAGACACCGACGCGACAGACGATTCGTCGTTGTTGCAGAACGAATTGGCGCGAGACGCGCGCTACGCGGTGTTCCGCTGGCGACGATCGCGGAGACGCGACGCGTGCGCATCGTGCGTGCGCGCGCTGGTGGGTTACGAGTTGTACGACACGTCGGTGGGTCTGTGTTCGAATCGCGCGCTCGATCATTTGGCGATAGTTTACGCGAACAGCGTCGTACGCCACGATGTGATCATCGTGGCGTACGATCCGACGAGCGAGGAGTCGCTGCGCTATTCGCTGCGAACGCTCAGTGCCGTAGCCAGTACCGATGGCGATCGCGCGCGATCCGTCGTACTGATCGAGTGCGATCGTCGAGCGTCGCGCGCGCGATCGGAACCGCTCGAGGGGCGAAGACGCGACGGAGACAACGACCGGCGTTACGTCGATCCGACCGCGATCCGGTCGCTGCGACATTACTACGACGCTACTGTCGACCTGAACGCGACGACGACGACACCGTTCAATGCCGAGAACGGCGCCGCGGAACGTCGAGTCAATTGCCTCTTCGCGCGCGTCGACCCAACGGTGAACAACCACGCGCTGCTGCAACACGCGTTGACCGTTGCGCTGGAGTGGGTCGTGCGCGCTCGCTACCCGACGCTGCGGACGCTTCGCGATGCGGTAGAATCCTCGACGACGAGCTCCGACGCGAACGCGATCGCGGAGCGTCAACCCGCTCTGGACAACGCCATCAACGAGCTGACCGCGATAGACGAGGAAGAGGAGGAGGAGGAGGAGGAAGAGGAGGAAGCGACTGGAACGAACACGGACGCGAATCGCAACATTGGATCGACGAGCGCGGATCGAATCGGCCGCAACGACAAGGGCGCGCTGACGAGAATATGGCGACGCATGTGGACCGCTCCTCGATTGGCGTATCGCGAACAAACGACGCCGACGGTTCGAGAGTAAGCATCGATCATGTGGCCGGTGATCGGTCTCTTCGCGGCGTTTCTGGTTCTGTGGTGCCTGACGTTTCGTTACAGCGACGTTGCGATTCGACGTCACCGCGACGATCGCGCCGACGAGGATCACGTGCGACGCACCGCTCGCCTGGTCGAACGACTGACCGAGACGATGCGACGTCCCGCGATCTCGTCTCTGCGACGTCGAGCGAACGTCGCGGTGGACTGTTCCGTTCGAACGCGATACTGCACCGACGACGCTGATTGCGCCGCAATGTGTCGCGCGTACCACGGCCTGACGGCGCGCTGCGACTCGATCGGACACGTGTGTCGCGCCGTTGCGACGACGCCGTCGTCGCCGCCACCACCGATCGCGAACGATCCTCGCGGTGTGACTCGATCGGACGCCGCGCGCTGCGACTCGAAGCGAGGAGAGTACGCGATGTTGGTCAGCTACTCAAGTCTGGACGTCGCGCTGTGGCGATGCGTGCAACTGTACGGTCGCTTCAACGACGAAAAGTTTTGCGAGAACGGCGCGTTCGATGTGAACGCGACGCTCCGCGAACCGTCGTATCGCGATTGCTCGTGTCCACCAGGTACGACGCTTCTGATCAAACGCACCGCCGATGCGTACGACGCGCTGTTGCCTCATTGCGTGGACGAGGGTATGGAGCATTTTTACGCCGAGGACACGATCGCTCCCGATGGTAACGATTCGAGCGACGACTCGGTAAACGATACCTCGGTCGCGGCGCGATAAAAGAGTATCGTTATTCCGTCGTCCCGAGAATCATCGTTCGTTGTCTCGTGTACAGCGCTATCGCTCCATTCGCGGGTTCGTCGACGGTCCTCGAGTCACGTAACTCTAGTCGCTGAGCGAACTCGGTCGAGTAGAGTCTAGTCGTTTTGCGATTGAACCACCGAACAGGTAGCGACTCTTCCGGGGGCGAAGATGCGACATCGCTACGACGCGTCGTCGCGCGAACGCGCGCGGTCCACTGGAAACGACGATAACAAGGAGATTGACCGTCATGGCGACGCGATCGACGACGATCACCGGCAAGAATTGACCGACGTGTTGGAGGTGATAACCAGAGGTGAGTGTCCACGCGTACCGAATCGAACGAATGAATCGAGCGCGGTGTCATCATCACCCCTTCCCACCTTTTTTTTCTTTCGTTTCCTCGTCAGATCTGAACAACACAGACTGCGCTGCTTGCCGCGACGAGGAGCGATAGTCGAGGAGTGAGGCCGCGAGAGGACCGCTCGAGCGACGTCGACGCCGAAACCGACGACGAGGTTCCTCCGTCGCGTTGTCCGTCTCGATGTCTCGGACGACGGAACTATCGTGCTCACTGTCACCGAAGCGAACTCGAAGAATCGTCGAAAGCCGAAGATACGGTTCGCCCCAGGATCCGAGCCATAGAGACCGATTTGCTCGCGGTGAGACACGCGTGCGACTGCGACACGTGTAACGAACTGCACTTCTTTTCGACGCACGAACGCCGAGCCATCGAGGATTTGGCCGACGCGGTGTACGCGCTCGCTGGCAACGACGTCGTTGACGAGGAGTGTCGCGGGTTCGTCGACGACACGTATCGCGCGGTGTTCTCGCCCACTTCGGTGCGCCTCAGGGCTCTGAGACGCACCGAGTTTCTCGCGAGACACCCTGGCGATACTGCGCGATGCGTCATATTTCCATTCGTCGACGCGCGCACCGATGGAGCAATAAAGAACTGCGACGGTGTGCCACATTGATGCTTTCTTTTATTCATTCTCACAGATTATACGAACGATCACAATCGACACCGCGAATCCTCCCCCCTCTCGGACGGGAACTAAGACGACGATCCGTTCGATTTCGCTATGACAGCACCGGTTTCAGCGTTTTTATCGCTCGCGCCTGCTCGTTCGTTGCTATGGTTACTGACGATAACGACGATTTTCTGCTGCGCGACGCGCTACGTCGCGACGAGATTTGCGCGCGCTCGCGAACTTGATCGTAGAATCATGTCGCCGCGAATGTTGCACGATTACGCGAGATCCGTTGTCGCTTTCGACGTCGGGAGCGACGACGACGACAACGACGACGAATCGTCGAAGCCAGCGCTGGTTTACGATTTCGCGAACAGGCGAATCGATCTGCTGCGCACCGACGGCATCGACACAACGATCGAACGCTCGTTCGCGATTCCTGACACCGATCAATATCACGCGCGATTCGCATCGACGCGAGCGTTGAATCGTCGTTATCGCAACAATGCGCATCGTCGCGCCGACGACGAACCGCTCGTCCTGACGGATCTGGTGGACGTTCTGGATCATCGCGACGCGACGAACCTCAGCGCCACCGAGCGAGACTTCGAATGGCTCCTCGCGAACGCGCCGCTCGCATGGGGCGGTCGTCGATTGCGCGTCTCCGTCGAACCGTCCAACATCGTCGTGTTGCGTTTCGCCGGTGACGACGAGAACGACGCGATTCGATTGCGAGTGCCCGAACACCTCGAGTGCGCACCGACGTCGCGCGACGACGGGTCCGTGCGTCTCGAATTTCACGCGGCGTCCACCGTCGGACCGTGCGGCGACGCTGACCGCGTTCGCTACGGCGATTACCTGTCGCTGTACGTCAACAGCGACTCCGTGCCGGCGAAACACTCGCCCGAATACCGCCGCGTGGTGCCGTATCTGCGTTGGTTGTGCGCCAGCGTGGACGACGCGACACCGACGATCGTGTCGGTGCGGTTGCGCGATGGCACAAACGAGACGAGTCGTTGATTCGTCGACGCGTTAGGTTAGCGTTTGCGTTTCGTCGTTGTCGTTTTCGCGGTTCTCGCCGTTGCCTCGTGAGGACGTTTCGTTCGCGCGGGCGACGCGCGCGATCTCGTCGACGTCGCGACGACGACCGGCGCGTTCTCCTCGGCCGATACGGAATCGTCATCGCGCGAAAACGAATCGCGCGATGGCGAAGTCGCGGCGGTCGCGGCGGTCGCGAAAATTGCGTCCTGCGATCTTTCCACCCCGTCGGCCAGGTGTTCCGCGCCTCGCAGTACCGCTTCGGCGTGAGACCGAACTCTCGTATGCTCGCGGGATCGATCGTCATCAGCAGCGACAGCGTCAACGCGCGCAGACTCTTGGCGCAACATCGCTTCAGCAGTCGTCGCACCGACTCGACGGTTCGCGCCATTCTGCGATCGTCGAGCCCGGTAATGCGTCGAGTCAGCTGCAACGTTCCGACCAGATGCGAGCACACACGCAGACGATCGTTCGTAGCGATCGATTGATACGTGCTGTACGCCACGGTCAGCGATTGTCCGACCAGCACATCGTACATCCGTCGGTCCAGATCGTGTCGCTGAGAATACTGTATCATACCGAACATCGTGGACACGACGATCGGTCGTTCGTACGGTTCGATCGCCTCGCGCCATCGATCTCTGTCGAACAGCAGCTCGTACAATTGCGTGATCTCGGGACTGCGCCCGATCTGTGACACCATATTCTGCAGCTCGTCGAAGATGATCGGCGACAAGTTCCACATGTCTACCATAAGTTCGCGCGCGCACTCCACCATAGAGCGCAACCATATGACCTCCGCCATGAGTTCACCGTCGCGCGGAGACGACGACGATGCGGTAGTGGCGACCGCGTCGACCGCCGACGATCTCATCGCGCGACCGATCGACGACGGTAACGCAGGCTCGTCCCCGCTCGAGTCCGCGTCGTCCCGATCGTCGAGCTCGCGATCGGTTCTGATTCCGCCACCGAACAAGGACGCCAATACATCCATGGTTGAGACTACGAAGAACGCGATCGATGCGGAAACAACGGATGATCGCGAGGGCGCGAAACGTCGCTCCGTGAGAACCGGACCGGACGGCGCGGTAAAACGACGACGTCGTCGTTACACGCTGTTTGACGGATCGATTCGATGTCTCAAGTGTTGCCTGCCGATTAAAACTCGCCTGTCGTGCACTTACTACAGATCGTCCAGAACGCGAATCGTGATCGGTCGAAGGATGCCCTGGCTGTCGATCAGAGTGACGCCATCGCCGTCGTCCGCCGGTCAAACGGCTGCGGACTTTAACGAGAACAACGCGGATCCTCAGGTCGCGATGAACCTCGCGACGAATGACGAATCGACGACGACCGTGCTCAAGATCGACAGCGATTCTCGGGCCGCGACGGTCACCGTCGATCCGCCGACCGACGACTGTGCTAGCGACGGCGAGGATGACGACGAAACGCGCGACGACTCGATGGTTCAACTGTCCTTTAGCGTCGGACTGTGATCGCGACGCGTCGTTTCAATCGCGTCGAATGCTCTGCATGGATCGTCGCATCAGCGAAGCGTTGATTCGACTGCACGAGGGAACGCGTGCGACCGTTCCGACGAGCGCGGTGGAGCCACGACCATCCGCGTCGTGGACCGTCATGCGCGTCAACATGAACCTCTATCGTTTCGTGCGACGAGACGGCGAATCGACGAGCTCGGAATTCGACACCGCGACGACCGATCGTCGTCGGATCGGAGACGATCGATATTCCGACACGGCGACCGTGCAACAATTGATCTCCGTGATAATGCAAGACGTGCAACAGCGAAATCTCAACGCGAAACACGTCAGCGGAAAGACCAAATGGCGAACGCGCGACGACCTGGAAGCGTCATCTTCGTGCGCGACGACGATGTCATACGTGCCGTTGAACCGCAGTTGCAATCAGCGCAAAACGGTCGATGTGTGTTGCGTGTTGCGCACCGAAGACGATTGGTCGACGTTTCGACGATTGTTCGCCGGTGCCGCGAAGCTTCATTCGTGGTCGACGATACCGAGCGCCGACGGTGGTATTCGAGAATGCGCTCGGGACGAATGTCTCGACGAATACTCGACCGAGAGTCGCATTCTAGCGATCGGCAGCATCGAGAGGAACTTTGCTCGCCGGTGATATCTTGTCCGAGTTCGCCCTATTGCCGAAACTCATGTTCATCAGTGGCAAGAGCTACGTGTACGTAGGAGCGAACGGCACCGGTCTGCCGCACGTGTCTCGACTCGAACGCAACGGCGCTCGATTGTTTCGACGACGACTGGCGTACACGGCGAACTTTGTTCTGTATCATGCGTACCACGAGAGCGACGAGTCCTTCGACATGAGACAATTCGGTGCGCGCTATCGTCACATGCAGGCTCTGCTGTTTATTCTGGCGCTTGTAAACGCGGAACTGTTCGCCGTTAGCGACGGGCGCACCAATTTGGCGTTGAACATGCAGAGTCTCGGCAAAGCATACGACGACGTAAGATTGCATATTTTTTCCGAAAACAGTATTCAGCACATGAAACGAGTCAAATGCGAGTCGAACGAAGGCGAACTCGTCGGCGCTATCAAGTTTTCCACCGACGGACACTTGGTCAATCGATGCCTCGGCAGAGTGTTCGAACTGGGTATCAACGCGGTCGCGCTGACGCGGCAAGTCGTGTAACGCGCTATTGTGTCGAAAAAATCGCAGCGACGTAATTATAGGTAAGCGGTACCGCTCAGTCGGCATCTTCGGCGAAACGTACAGAGAGCAGGAAGAGCGAAAATGAACAGAGCGCGCGATTCGCTCGGTCGTTTCGTAAAACGACGAAGAGTCGCGAAGTTACCGTCGTCCGATTCAGACTCGGATTCGACCGGATCGGTTCCCGCTGGAACGCGACGACGAAGCGTCGCGAAGTTGCCGTCGTCCGATTCGGAGCGTGCCGAACGTTCAGCGACCACACGTAAACGAGGCGTAGACTCGCGCCCGGAGAATCCGAGTGATAGCTCGTTCGAGTCGATTGTTCGGAGTTCTCGCACGCCCGCGCGCTCTCGCAAGATCAAGGCTTCGAATTCAAACTTTGAACGATCGACGCGACCCGTCGGACCTCGCGTGTTCACCGAAGCCTATTCGGACGTGACGAACCTTCGCGACAACAAGAAGAATCTGATCGTCGTTGGACAATTGGTACCGACACCTGACCTGCCGACCAGTGTGATGAGTTCGACACCGACCGGAGGACGCGAGTGCAATGGCGTATTGGAATACGCGATCGATAGACGTTCCGAAGCGCGTTGGTTGAAACGCTCGAATCGACGACGACACGATTGAAGTTATCATGGACGCGTTCGTACGAAATAAAGAAACATGATCTGAAACGAATCGTTGAATTCCTTTCTCGTTCCCTGAAACGCATTCGTATCCGCGCGAGGACGTTCGTTCGACGCGTGTCGCCGCCGCGTGTAACGTAACACGGCGACGAAACCGACAGCCCTTCAGCGTCGGGCGAGCGTCGGTTGCGCATGAGGCGCGCTGCGCTGGACGCTGGTACTTGTACACTTTCCCCCCCTCCAGTTACAAAGCCAACCATTCGCAATTCCCGGTGTCTCGATTGACTGTAGAAGCAACCATTTGCGCAAAAGTGGGAGCGGTGTTAGATTGCTCATTGGTCGAAGTTATTCCCTTTTTCCCCACCGTACAAATGTTCAATGTGAACGGAGAAACGTGTATAAATAATAGTACCGAATGCTGCGCGCCTCAGTGCGTCAACCGACGCTCCTCGACGCGGAAGGGGTGACGGTTGTTGTCGCGATGTAACTAGTTACACATCGCGACATACGCGCGATGAAATTATTTTTTCAGAGCAACATTCGAAAGTGCTGTCGAACATCGAGTCGCGATTGTGTGCCGATCAAAACAATGTTCGTGTATGGTGCGATGAGAGAGAGAGAGAGAGAGAGAGATTCGTTGTTTTTCCTCTAAGGTCAACGATACGATACGTCGCAACGCGCCGTATTGTTCATTGTGGAGCGTAACGGACGCTTCGAACAAGATGCTACAGGTAGTTTTTGCTGTATGACGTTTACGCGCGATTGCAGCGTACGCGATCCAGCGTGCGTCTCGTGGCGAATGCGTGCGTCTCGTGGCGCGCGAACCCTTCGCTACGATAGGTCGCGTTGAGAACGAGGTTGATCCGATCATCGCACAGACTGTGCAACGCGTTGCTTCGTCGAGCACACCTCGCTTCACGTGCGTTCGTTCGAGCGAGCTGGAACGGTGAGAACGGTGACCGAGAGTTCGTGAGAAAGAAGGAGACACGTTTCATGAGGACCGTGTTTTTCTTTATTATCGCTCATTCGCGTGTTGTTACATAGTGGCTTGTCGTGTCACGAGTTGCAACGTGTGCGTTGCGAACAAATGTTTGAGCGCTCTCAGGTGCGCATCGCGATCGAGGCGATTCGTCGGAACGCGGACATACCGTACATTTGATAGCACAGTAGTTCGTCGTGCGCTGGATTCGTCGGGTAAATGGCCAAAAGATTGATACAATTAGTATTGGCGAGAGCGCGTTTTTCATCGATCGTTAGAGCGCCGCTGTTTCCGCGCACGATATCGCGCAGGCCGCACGATACTCCGGCCGATATAGCTCCTCGTGCGGACTCGTCACTGCCGTGACCGCGTTGTCCTGAAGAGCCTGTAGAACGATCGCTTCAGCGTACGATGGAATTCGTTGATTGTCCGAGTCCGCGGGGTCAACCTCGTCGATTCCCAGGTTGAAGAAATAATGACGATTATTGTTGCGACGACAAACGGTCGACGACAATTGCGATACCAGGCACGAATCGTCCTCATAGGCGTAGCAGCGATGAGACTCCTCGTAATCGCGAGTCAACAAATGGCGACGTTTCGATCCATTCGTCGCGAATATGTCACAGATGAGAAAGTTCTCGTCGGATCGGTCGCGTATCGGCGATTGTCGTTGCGCTGTCAGGCCTAGATACGCCATGATGTCGACAGGTCGTCCGGACCGGTCGATACGAAAGCCGTCCTTCACGGTCGACGGGCGGAAGAGGTTAATCGACGAGCGTATTCGCGAGAATACTCGCGCACGTTACGAACATTGCACGTGTGCAGTCTCTCGCCGATCAGACCATCGTGAAAGTGATGCTCCGCCAGCGCCGTGTGGTGCGCTGCGAACACCGGCCACGATGTCTTCGACAAATGCCACGGGTCCCTGTAGCGAAGTCCGCGCGAGAGCACCGCGTAATGCATAGCGTTCAACGACGTGGTGCATATCATTGTTTGATACGCGAGACCGTATCTATAATGATTGGCCAGTACCTTGCGCATCTGTACATCGTTCATCGTTTGTACGGTGTTCAGAGGAGCGAACAGATTCAACGGAGTTGCCATTACGACGTGTCCTTTCCACTAGCCATTTCGTACGACGAACGAATCGTGTCGCAAAATTTGACGAATTGATCGCCGTTACCTCCGACTCGTTGCACGTGATGTCCAACATTTCCATATCACGGTTACGAAAGAGCTCACTATACTGTTCATTCTCCGCACATCACGGAGTAGACACGATCGTTCTGTTCCTCCGGATCGTCCGTGGCGACAACGTCGTCGTGAACTTCCTCGTTGCGCAAATCTCGCTCGAGATGTGAGAGGGCCGTTCGGTGCATGATTCGCGTCTCGCAATCGTTTGAGCGAGAACAGCTTCAGCGCTTCGGCGCCATCGAAATCGACGTAATTGTATTCGCGCGCCGTGGCTATCGTGCATTGCGGCACGTCGACGAAAAACGAAATGTCGCACAATCGCGGAAAGACGATTCGCTAGAATGAACGCCACGGTATCTCGCGCCAGACGCGTTTCACGTAATCCGCGTCGGTGAGCGACGATAGCGTCGGGGGGGGTTTTCAGTCTTGAGTGTTCAGCGTCTTCGAGACCGGCGATCGCGTCGTCGTTGCGATCTATCGGTTCGACTCGTCGCAAGGACTCTCGTCCCGTGCGAGAGCGATTCGTCTCTGTAATAACGTTCGACAACGACGCTTGGAACCATTTGTCGTAATCGTTCAGATGCTGCATCACGACGTCCAGTTGCCTCGAAGTCTCAGGTTCGTTCGCGGGACCGCGACGCTCGCGATTGGATCGTTTGGGTTCATTGATCGAGTCGTCCGAGGATGCGCGACGCTCGTTTTCGGCCATGGTCGACGCGTCGCGTTTGCGCGATTTTTCGACTTTGACGATGGTTGGTTCATCGTCGGTTCTTATCGCTGTCGTCGGCTCGCTCGTAACGCTTCGAACTCGGTTAAAGGAAATGTCCAATGGGCGCATGGCTTCGTCCACGAAACATCTGTTTGCAGCTCGGATGATACGACTTGTCGAAAAAAAATCAACGTCGCGATATATATATATATACCGAACCCCGATGAGCTGAAACGATAACGATGATATTCCTCCTCTTCGCTGTCGCTTCGGCGCGTATAGAGTTCCAAAGTTCACGGTCTCCACGATACAACGCGCGCGATCAGGTTTCGAGGTCGATTACGCTCGCCTTCTGGACGAGAACATCAGCCATTGTACGTTGTCGCGCAGTACCTCGTTCAAATTACATCGAATCATCGCGGCGTCCAACGAGCGACTGCGGGACATCGTATCGGGAATCGTTGTCACCGACGCGGTCACAACGACCGTCGACGTCGCGACGTTCGCGTTCGCGTCTCTGAGAGCCCGCCGTTATTTCGATCATGTTCGATCGACGATCGTCGTCGTCCTCTCTGTGCAACAATTCGCAATTGCCGAAATCGCGGTATTCTATCGATCGAGGAGTCACCCGAGTCTCATTCGATCAACGACGAGATATTTTTGTCGCTGCGGACATAAGTTCCTCGTTCAACGGCAAAATGTGCAATTGGTTCGCGCCGAACACCAGGACGGTTGTACCGTTTTGCGTCTCTCCGATCGATGCTCCTCTCAAATCGCGTCAAATCGCGATCGGGCGAGTCAACGCGTATATTCGCGCTGTACACACTGCAGCTGCTGAGTTTGCAATCCTTCGCGTTCCAGATGTGTTCTCGAGCATAATCTCTCGTGGCCTGCGTCCCGTACCGTTGTACGATCGCGTTCAGACTCACCGCGAGCGCGAACGTTCAGGTGTGCCACAGACATTTTGTCACGGCGCAACATTGATTCAGCACGCAATGAATAGCTCTCACCGAATGAACGTCCTCCGTGGACGCGTTCGGTGACGTCGCATGAAATTGCACGAATCGCGGCACCTCGAACAATCGCATGTTCTCGTCGGGTGTGCCGTGTTGACCGAACGAATCCAACGTGCGACCGACCCACCAGGTGTTCAAAACGCCCACGCGGCTAATCTCGTATAACGTAGCGAGCGAGTGCCAGTCGTAACGGGCGTAGTTCACTTTCGTGCGATCGGACGACTCAC
This sequence comes from Harpegnathos saltator, assembly GCF_003227715.2. Classification (NCBI taxonomy): domain Eukaryota; kingdom Metazoa; phylum Arthropoda; class Insecta; order Hymenoptera; family Formicidae; genus Harpegnathos; species Harpegnathos saltator. Next base: position 25,988 of record NW_020229942.1, read on the forward strand.
CGCTGCGATCATCCTCGACGTTCGGTCGAAACGTATCGATTTCATCCGCGACGACGGTTCTCGATGTCCGCCGTAGATCCAGCGTACGTGATATTCGAACGAAGCTGGCAGCGATTGATCGTCATCGCGCGCGACGATGTGATCGTCGTGCACGTAGCAAGTCGCTCGCGTACGTTGCGAAGCGAGCGGATCGCGTTTGTTCGGCCAGTGGCATGAAATCGACGAGGCGACGTAGCGGTGATATTCCAGTCTCCGTGTGATGCAGTCTCACGTACTGATGGGAGTCATGGCGTTTCAACGATACCGTGGTGGACGCGATCAATCGTCGGGACAGCGGAGACGGCAGTCGCTCCAATGTCGCGAACCCGACGGCGATGGCGCAGCAGTTCAGACGATGTCGCTGGAGCGAGCAGCGCGCGATATCGCGCAGTAAGAACGCCGTGCCGGTCGAGTCGACATAGAGCACTACGCGTCGCTGACGATTCGGATCGATCGAATTGTCGTCGTGATAGAGAGCTCGATGTCCGATCGTTCAGTCGCTGATGCGCAGAGGAGCCGACAGCGCGTGGGTCAGAGCGACGCGATCCTTGTGAAAAACGTCTCGCACGAGCAGCAGTATCGTGCGGCCGCGCCGTCGCGGATCGTTCGTAGTCGCGGCGTCCTCGTTCGTCCAAAGGCGAGCATATCCACGAGATCGTGTTCACAGCTCCGTCGCGTTCGGACTCGACGTCGTCCAGCACCACGAGGTCGCACGACAACGCTACTCCGCAGCTGGAACAGCGCAGATACGAGTCGTACGATCGCGCCATTAACGAAGAATCGCTCGTTCGCCACGGATTGTTTCGCGCGCTTTTTTTCTCGTTTGCTGTCGCGTCAACGAAACGAACGTGAATTTGCGAAATCTCGGACGCGCTTGGTATAAATGCATCGTCCTCACTGATCACAAACTCTTCCTCGCACTTCGCAGCGACGTGTCGTTCACCAATCGGTATGAAATCTCAACAACGATATTCGCAACGTCGCCGGTGAATGGCGCGCGAAAGCAATCGTATTCGAACTATGGTACACTTGCATCAATACGCCAGTAACTACGACATTCAGGCTCGATTGTCGGACAATCTAACGTTGACCGATCGACGATTGCTTCGAGTGGAAGGTGCCGTGCAGGCAAAGTGGGTTTTTATGATGTGCGAGATCGATTGGTGCAGAGTCAGGACGTCACGTCCACGCAGGGTACGTACAAGAACGATCGCGCGCGATTCGCGAGGACCCGACTCTATTCGAACGAAATCGCTCTGTTCGTTGACTCTCTTCCCCACCCTCCGCTCCGAGATAGAGAATGACCAGAGACGGCCGGACCGTCGACGGGATTCGGAGGAAGCGAACGGATGTCGCGCTAGCGTTCGATTCGGACGACTGCCGCGTGATAATTCTCGAAGTGTGCTTTTTTTCGTCCGCTCAGCTCCCGATCGAATATCGCACGGACTTCCCATGCCCAACAGAATACAGGATCTCGCCTTGCGCTTGAATCAACGCGACTCGTCGTGTCGATTGGACGAACGACGATGACTCTGGAGAAACGCGTTCGACGCTGAGAGATCTTCGCCTCGCGCCGCGATACGGAGAACGAGACAGCCGCGCGGAAGCCCGACCGATCGGTTCGTAAGTCGTTGTATGACGATTTCGGGGAACCGTCCAACCGGAGCGTAGGATCCGTTTCACCGGTGATCCTTGGCGACCAAGGATCGCGCAGGGTTCCCTCGCGCCGTTTGGACGGTTCCCCGAAATCGTCATACATTACGCGGTGTCGGCATACGAACCACCCTGTATATGGAAAAGTGTGAGTCTATACAGTTAACATGAATTTGGGAAAAAATGTTTAAAATTGAGGAATTTTGCTGCAATGAAATTTATGACAAGTTATAAGAGACAATACATGTTGAAAAGCTATTGAGAAGCCAATTAAAATAATGTATTAGAACTAAAACACAATGACATCATGCCTAGAAAAGCTCATGTCGTTGGGCGGTCTCAGTTCAGAAATATAAATTCATAAAGATTTTAAGATTTCCATAGCGATCAAAGTTAACGACAAGTTATAGATAACAACATATATTAAGAAGCAATTGGAAGATAGATTAAAATAATAAATCAGAGGTGCATCACGATGATATTATGCATAGAAAAGCGCAAGTCGGTATGAGCAGAAACTTGGGA
>NW_020229942.1:31998-52473 GCF_003227715.2 Harpegnathos saltator
CCGTCGGTTTGCGCACTGAGGCGCGCGCGCTAAGACGCTGATACCTTGTACACTTTTTTTTTCGTCCCACCACAGGCGTAAAGTGAGCGTTAGTTTCTCCCTCCACCATTCGAAGACACCGGTGTTACGATTGGTTGCTTCAATAGCCGCGATTGGTTGCTTCAACAGCCGCTTCAAAATTCGCGATATCTCGAACACCGAGGACAAACCCGTAACACCGCTCACTTTGTACCTGTAACTGGGGGGAGGGGGGAGGAAGTGTACAAGTACCAGCGTCCAGTGCAGCGCGCCTCAGTGCGCAACCGACACTCGCCGGACGCCGAAGGGCTGTCGGTTTCGTCGCCGCGTGTAACTATACGTTACACGCGACGGCGACACGCGTCGAACGTCCTCGCGCGAATACGAATGCGTTTCAGGGGGGGACGATGATCGCTGGATGACGAACCGTCGCGCGAAAGGACGATTGCGAAAAATAGCACAAAAAAAACTATCGAATCGTTTCTTTATTCATCGATATATCAAACGTAAGGGGTCGAAACCACCGCTAGATTCGCCGCGGGTGAACCTCGCGATGGCGCCGCGCGCGTTTTCGTCGCGCACGGACCAACTCGCGCCACGACGCAACGTGGTTTCGGTCAGCGCACGATCGTTCTCGCGGTCTCTCGTCGCTCGTTTCCATCGACGATCGCGCGTCGTTGCGCGCTCTCTTCCGCGGCGACGGATCGTTCGGTCGACGATGAACGACGTCCGATCGGCGACGGTAACGGCGAATCGTTCCGCCTAGCTGCGAACAACGCGCGAACCTCGTCGTCGGAATCGTCAACAGCGGCTGCCATGTTCCACGCTATCGCGACCACCGCCGCGTCGGTAGACGAACTATTGCGACGCCCGGTTTTCGACGACGCGACATCGTCGCGACGTTCGCTCGCTCCTCGACCGCAACGCCCGTTGTCGTTGTTGCGTGTGCCGTCTCGTCGGTATGCACCGTTGAACCGCGAGCTTCGCGACGCGAATCCGCCGATGAGCGAACGGTCGTCACGTGCACTCGTCGCTCGACCACATGCCCGTTCGGTTCGGGCAGCGTTTCCGTCGGATCGTCGTCTCGTCGCGACACCCGCACCCTCGTCCAGATCGAACTTCTCGACGATGCGCGAAAATTCCTCGCGAACGCGCGCGTTCAGTGCCGCCGCGTCGGCGATCCCGCGATTACACTCGGGCGACACCGTGTAACCCACGATATCGAGACACATCGCGTCCAACAATCGTCGACATCGGTTCGACGTGCGGATGTTCGGCATTGTCGCGTCGTCACCGTCGTTCGTCGTACGACTTTCCAAGAACCAATCGCACAACGTCGTCGCGAGTTCGCGACGGTCGTCGTTTTCGACGCGTTCGCGCAACGACGGCGAAACACAGCGATCGTCGTCACTCGCGAGAGACGTCGCGATATGACGCAACGGTCGCCAGATAACGGCACCGTCTCGTCGTTGCGACGACTGCGAGGACGACAAAATCTCGAGCGCGTTCTCGCTGAAATCGCCGTGCTCCGATCGTGATTCGATGGAGAACCCGATCTCGTCGTTGTCGCGACGACTTGTCGGCGCGTAGACTCGACGTTCGGTTCAGACGACGCTTCGCGCGCTTCACCAGAGCCGCTCGCGCAATTCGTCGTCGCACGCGTCGATCTCGCGAGGCCAACTGGCGTACTCGCAATCGAACGCTCGACAGTGCACGAATTGCGACCTGATGCACGCACTGTTCGACACGGCGATCGTATCGGTCGTCATCTCTCTCTCTCTCTCTCTCTCTCTCTCTCTCTCTCTCTCTCTCTCTCTCTCTCAAGCGCCACGAAACGCGACGAAATACGAGACGAACCGAGCGCGATCTTAGACTCCGATGATGATGACGACTGAGAACGCGGCGAAACGTCGCTCTCGCTGAGATGCGTCATTCATCGACGCCGCGTTCCCAGGGACAAGGCGTCGAACAACAGTGCTAAGCGTCGTTCGTACGCGCGCACTCGTTGCGAATTCGCGCACTTGGACGCGATATCGAGCGGTTTCGCGGCGTGATCGTGTCGTTGCGAGGCAAGAACCCCCGCGTCGTTCAGTACATCGAACACTTCGATCAGATCGACGGAATCGAGCGAGCCGTCGTAAAACACTCGACCGTTTTCACGAACTCGTTCGAAGAACGACCGCAGACGCTTCAACACTATGTTCCGACGATCGCGAGCGTCAACGATCATGTTGGAGGTAGTCGCACTTTCCTTCGTCGACTCCGCGGTCTCGAGAACGCCCGCGCCACTCAACAGTAACGGCGATTATCGCGTGGTCGCGGGGTATCACCATTGCGACGACGGTGGGCGCATCAGCGGCGTGCGATTCTTCAGCCAATAACAGTCGCAGGAAGTCACCGGCACCGTCGGTGTTGTTGCCCTCGCGGTCATCGCGAGTTCGCAGAGGACCGCAGAGAGCGACGGCCCGCTCGAGCGAATCGACGAAACGCTCGTTGAGTCTGAGACTGTCCTCGTCGCCACTCATCTCGTCTCCGTGACGAGGCAGAGGCACGATAGAGTAAGTCCGAGCGAGCGGTTCGAGCGCGGACTCTCTGTCTCTCTTTCCTCCTCGATCGACCGTACGCCGGAATGCACGCGGTGCGTTTCTTTCGCGAGATGACTCGCGTGTCGATGTGGCGCTTGGACGGAGACGGCCTCGTTCTGACGTCACCACCGAACGCGTTCGTTCTGCATCGGCGCGAGATGAACGACACCTGCACTCTCAGCTTCACGCGAACCATGTGTCTGAACCAGGCCGTTCCGGGCGTGATAGTGACCCCGATCAGCCTGTACATGTCGCCGACCATCAAGGTGGAACTTGCGCCCCAAATGGTGGCCTACGATCCGCGGATTCCATTGGGTTCAACGACGGAGATTCGTGATGCCGAAGCTTCTCGATTGACCGTCGCCACGGGAGCGTCTCGACAGTTCGGCAAGGATGTACTGCTGCCGAAGGTCGCGAAAACGTACGAGCTATGCGGTCTGAACAGTCAACGCGCGAGACCTCGATGCATGCAACTGCCGATGCACATCGACAGCAAGATCACGCAGGACAACGCCGATTTCGACGACAGACCGTTCGTCGGTATCGTGGACGCGGATCGCGAGAACGGCGCGTCGCGACGCGACGACGGCACTGAGAACGGCACTGTCGACTCGTTCTCGTCGAACGTCGATCGTCCTCAGTGCCGACGCGACCGATTCGCGTCGACAACGGCGATCTTCGATCGAATGACAGCTGCGAGCGCCGAAACGCCCGTTCGCGTGATCCGTCCCCGATCGTGATCGACGGCGAGCTTAGTCTTCCCTCGCCCGCGCCCGTTCGCGCGTCCGCAACGAACGAACGCGACGATCGATTCTCCCTGCTGTATCTAGCCGATCGATTTCAAGAGCCGATGGCCGATCGCGACGGTGCGACGGGTACGACGTTCCTCGAGGACGTTGACAAGATAAGCTTCTCGGGAAGCGATTCGGCGATGTCGTCGCTCCGAACCGAGGAATAGTAAGGAGAGCACGTGAAAAAAGAACCGTGCTCGCGTCGAGTTAGAGCCGAATAATTGCGAACATGGTCAGTGGCAGTGGTAACAACAGCGCGAGCGGCGACGGCGTCAGACTGAACGTTCGCGACACGTTCAACAACTTGCGGCGCACTCTAGCCCCGGGATTGGCCAAGATGTCGGCCACGTGGTCCGACTGCAAAACCGTACTATGGAACACGCGAAACGTCACGTACATCATGTGCCTATTGGCGATCGTTCTGTTACTCGCGCTGATTCTCTCGTGGAACAAAAATTTCGTAGTGTTTCTGTGCGGCGCTCTGACTATATTCTCCGTGTACGGAGCGCTGGTGGTCAGCAAGCAATCCTGCTTCTCCGTGTTCGACAACGCGATTGTCGGTTCGTTCGCTGGTACGGAGGAGGAGGAGGAGGAGGAGGATGAGGACGACGAGGAGCGCGACGAACGAGACCGAAACGCCGCGGCGCAAACGTGCTCGATGATTCCGCGAAGTAGAAACTCGTGAAACGGATATTACACGCGCTCGCGCGTCATTCGCTTTCGCCTCCCATTGTCCGATCCATCCGTCGTTACGTTTGTACACTCGCACGCGGGGACGATCGTTCGTTCAGCGATTCGCTCGACGACCGAACGACGAATCGACACTGGTCGAGATCCACCTGACCGACGGTCGCTTTCGCCGCTGAACGGTTACCTCGTCAGATACACGATCGAACGTACTCTCCGCGCGTCGACAACTGGCAGATTTCGAACGCTGGTCTCGGCGTCAAGAGCTAAGACGAGAGTTTCTTTCACACGCGCGTCGTCGTTCGCGATGGCAACGCGCCGTCGCTCCCGTCGTGACCGATGACAATGCCGACGATCGCAACAACCGCGAAAACACCCACGCTCGATCGTTCGGTCGCGCGATGCTCGCGATCGTCGCGTGCTGCATCGTCGTCGCGTGCGCCGTGATTTGTTTCGCGCGAACAATCGTGGTGTTCGACGAGACGCGTCTACGGGAGTGTCAACGGACATTGAACGAGGCAACGGTCGACAGCGACAACGAACGAGTGATATCCTCGAGAACGTATCTGTCGATGGCCCAAAATTCGTGGTGGAGAGCGCAACGAATCGCCGAGATAACACTGGTCGTCGGTGGCTCGAGCGTGCTGCGGGCCGAGGTGTTCAGACGCGCGAACGACGGTCTGATCGTCATTCACCCGTTGGACTAGTACGTGTACTATCGTCCGCGCGAGGGATTCTACTTTCTGACCAACACGTTCAGCGGCGCGATCAAATGCCGGCCGAACGAGTGCTCGGTGGTGATGTTGAAACCGCGTTCGCCGTCCGAGAGCAGCGATGAACGATCACGACAAGAACCGCTGACCACCGGCTGCCTGGCGACCAGTCGTCTGGAGCTGCTCGGTACGTTTCTGCGCAACGAAGACTCGTCGAGACGATCCGGGAAATGCGGAGAGCGAATCGTCGTGCCGTTGGACTCTCTGCTGTCGGACCGAGAATCGAGAGACGACGCGCCGCCGATCACACTGGTGGATCTGCTGAATTGCTTACTGGAGCTCAGGGTGCTGTAAGAAGGAGAAACCGCGTGACCGTTTCTCGCGACACCGAAGATCGACGAGTCGCCTCGGCGGAGCGCGCGTTGATACGCGCGATCGAAACGAACGCCGACCTCGCATTCGACTCTCCCGCGTCCAGCGAGATCGCATCGTCGCGACGACTGACGCGAGTGTACCGCAATCTAGCGGTCACACTGAACAGCATCGTGCTACTGACTCGAGCGTACAGACGCTGGTTGACAAGCATGGCCGATTCGACGTTCGCGCACAATAGCGACGACGGACGCCTTCACGCGACTACGTACGATCCACCAGACGCGAATGGATTGACCGCTCGGTGCACAGTGGTGGCGATCGAGTACGCGCACGACCTTATGCTGCGCGCCACGCGAGCTATCGTCGACGAACGAACGCGTCGTTCGAGAAATTCGCTCTCGAAGTACGAAACGGCGAGGGAGGAGCGACGATTGAGCGCGAGCGAGATCGTGTCGTTTCTCTCGTACATGCACAAGAAGTTGCTGGCTCGAGCGGCTTGGCTGATAGCGCGACAGACGCTCAATGGCGCGGTCGAGCGTGGATCGCGCGGCGCTACGGGCGGTTCATCCGCGACGATCGACGATCGAGGACACGCTGTTGCGACTCTTCGGTGTCACGTATGTCGCCGAGTATTCGATAAAACGTTTCACTACTTGCAACACATACGAGTGCACTATCGATTGTATCTGTATCCGTGCGATCGTTGCGGCGAGTTGTTCGCTCAACAGAACGGTTTGAATTATCACGCGGCTCATTGCTGTCGCGGGCGAACGCTCGCGACCATCGAGAAATGCGCGCTAGGACGTTCGATGTTGTCGGCGTTCCAACGCGTCGGCCGAAACGTCAATTGTCCGCATTACGAACTGTGCGACACGTGCGGATCGTTCTTCGAAAAACGGGCGTAATCTGCGCGATCACGTGTTGCGCGAGCATGCGATATACAACGTTGATTTGGGCGTCAACAGAACGCAGCAAGAATACGTGAAAAATTGCGCATTGATCGCGACGAAACGTCCGTCGCGAGTGTACGAAAAATAAAGGTTCTCACGATTCGCTAAACGAGCGTTTTTCCTGTCTTCGATCCTTCACCCCTCCCACCACATTCTTCTATTCGGTACGATCGGTGTTATCAGCGGTCGGAAATGTCCCAGGTTCGACGAGGCACGAAACGCGCGATAGATCGCCTTGCCAGAAGAGGTCTATAAAGACGCAACGTTCGACAGTTCGGTCGTTCAGTCACACCCAAGGAAGAGACGCACTCGCTCGATCGTGTGCTGACAAGAGTCGCCTTGTCTACGGAAACCAGGCTGGTTCAGACTACGCATTCGTTTCGCGATCTGACGAGACGATACAAGATGGACGATGAGTATTCCTACGACGAGTCGGAGTACGACGAATCGTTGGACACGAACGACATCTATTATTCGTTCGACGAGAACGAGGCTGATCGAGACAACTCGGATGCGTTGAGTGACGACGGGTCATCGGTGAGGTTGAATCTCTCTCTCTCTCTCACTCTCTCTCTCTCTCTTTATCCCTCTCTCTCTCTCTCTCTCTCTCTCAGCGCGCTGTCGTTCGGATTCTCCGGTCGCAGGTCGACACCTCGCTTACATGTGGTAGCTGAGCGTTCGGCACGCGCTCATATCTCCTTTTTCGCCTCTTGTCTCAATCGACCGTTTCGTTGCAGTCGCATTCGGAGAACATTCGTTCATTGACACCCTACAACGAACGCGGCATCGACGATCGTTCGTGTTCGAATAACGAAGGGTGCTGCAACGAGGACGACGACGATAGCCGTTCCTCCGACGAACGCGGCATCAACGATCGTTTGTGTTCGAATAACGAGGGATGCTGCAACGAGGATGACGACGAGAGCCGTTCCTCCGAAAAACGCGGCATCGACGATCGTTCGTGTTCGAATAACGAGGGATGCTGCAACGAGGATGACGACGACGATAACCGTTCCTTCGACGAACACGATATCGACGATCGTTCGTGTTCGAAGAACGGAGAATGCTACGACGATGACAACGCGCCGAAACCGATCGTCGTGCAATTGGATCTCCCGATCGTACTCGCGCGAAAAAGACCTTTGACCGTGCAACTGCCCCGCGACGGGATGATCAACGCGATCGACAGCGTGAATATTGTCACGCGCGAGCGCAAACGCCCGCGCGTACGATTGTTCAAGCATCACAGCAGCTGGCTTGTACGTTTGATGTATCGAGAATAAAGAAACGAATCGATAGCTTTTTTTGTCATTTTTACAATTATCCTTTCGTATGATGGTTCGTCATCATTGTCATCGTCCCCCCCCTAAAACGCATTCGTATCCGCGCGAGGACGTTCGACGCGTGTCGCCGCCGCGTGTAACGTATAGTTACACGCGGCGACGAAACCGACAGCCTTTCGGCGTCGGGCGAGCATCGGTTGCGCACTGAGGCGCGCTGCGCTGGACGCTAGTACTTGTACACTCCCTCTCCCCCCCCCCCAGTTACAGGTACAAAATGGGCGTTAATTTCACCGTTCGAGACACCGGAATTGCGATTGGTTGCTTTGTAACTGGAAGGGAGGGGGAAAGTGTACAAGTACCAGCGTCCAGCGCAGCGCGCCCCAGTGCGCAACCGACGCTCGTCCGACGCCGAAGGGCTGTCGGTTTCGTCGCCGTGTGTAACTATACGTTACACGCGGCGGCGACACGCGTCGAACGTCCTCGCACGGATACGAATACGTTTTCTTGCGGATGCGAATGCGTTTTCGCGCGGATGCGAATGCGTTTCAGGGGGGCGGAACGATGACAATGATGACGAACCATCGACCGCATTGATCGTTCCTCCGCGACCGTTGCTTCGTCGTGATCGAGAAACTCCGTCGATGTTGTATCAGCGATCAACATTTCGTCGTCGTTGCGCTCGAGAGGATCCGTCGAATCGTCTCGCGAAGCATCGCTCGTTCGCGTCGATTCGTCGTCGTCGCTCGAATCCGTGGATAGATCGAACGCGTTCGACGCAAACGTTTCCTCGATCGCCTTTGCGCGCTATCGTTACGGAAAAAAAACACGGTCGAGTATGAACATCGATCTCGAGAGGTACGATCGTTCGATGTACTAACCTGCTGGCATGTCGAACACTGACCAACGTTCAACGCGTTGAAGTATTTTTTTCCCTCGGTACGACTACCAATCTTGTCGAGCGAGTGACTGATTCGAACATTCGAACCGTTCTCGATGTCGCGGTTTTATAACTCTCCTCGTTATCGATGCGCCACCGAGTCTATAGTGTTATCTTTGAGCGATACGTGGGATTTGACGGAGATAGCGGCGTATCGTCATATGCGCAGACTCGAAACAACCATCCTTCTCTCTCTCTCTCTCTCTCTCTCTCTGTCTCTCTCTCTCTCTCTCTCTCTCTCTCTCTCTCGAGCGCCACGAACGAACGAACGAACGAGCACGGTCGCGTGGAGATGCTTTTTCAGCGAATTCCAACAGTATCGACGGAACGAAGAATCGCGACGCGCACGAGAGCGACATCGCACGTGGCGCGCGGTGATGCGGGTTCGATCCGGCGGATCATCTCTTCGCGTTCCATCGTGCGCGATCTCCCGACCGTGCACGTCGCGTCTTCGAGGCGCGCGACGCGAAGATGCCGAAGATCGCCGAAGCCACGTACACGCAGTTCGACGAGACTCAGGCGAACACCTACGTCGACAATCGCGCTCTTCTGTTTCAACTGTGGGATCTGGCGATCGCGTATCTGTGCGTAGCGTCGAAGATCCATGTGCGAATGTAACGACACATACCGGCAAATGTGTCGTTACGCTGCCTGCCGCTGAACATCACGCGGCAGTCAGCTGAGCGCACACCCCACCGACCCGCGCTGTCACCGCGCCTTTCAACGCACTCACCCGAGGCTGGCCGAAGACCCGGCAGCAACGCTCGGGAATGATCGGCCACCGAGCCGAACTCGCGGCGCCGCCAAAACGATCCTCGGCGAACGTCGCATACTCACGATTAATCTCGATCAAATTCGGATTAATAAACGAAAGAAACCGAAGACAGAAAATGACGGATATATAAACCCGACAGTTCTTGTCTTGAGGCAGTCGAGTCTTGGGATAGTCTCAAGCAGTCTTTGGAGAATCTTCGAAGAGTCTGAGGAAATCCATCGTCTAGGAATAGCCGTCAGAAAATCTGCAGAGCGCCTCCAGGAGATTGAGAGTTTCGAGTAAGTAATCTACCAGGCCGCCGCCGCACAGTGTGCCGAAAGCCCCGAAAAGTGGCCAAAATTAATTATGGCTGAACCAGGAAGGTTAGCCAAAAACTGATAATTGGAAATAGAACTGTAGCATAAGGAGTCATTTTTCTCGTAAAAAGGAAGTTGCAAAAATCAATGTTGCAATTAATTGTTATAAACAAATAACTAAATAATAACTGTAGAACAAAACTGATTACGCTACTCGATTCTATGGGAAAAAATACGAAAGTAACATAATAGCGTGATAACTAAATAATATTGACATATTGTTTAAGTAAATAACACATATATTTTTGTTTTTATATTTTTTTATTTTTGTTTATTTTATTTTTTTTTGTTTTTATATTTTTGTATTATTTTATGATATATAGTTATTTACCATGCAATAAAACTGTATCTTCCAAAGTTGGACCTGCTAACAATTGAAGAACTTCTGTAGGAAAAGGATCAGCTTTTTTAACAGAAGTTTGTTTGAAGGACGAAATGATAGGGTCTGAGGAAAGCAAAAGTCTTTTAAATAAATCCTCGTTCATCGCGATTCTCGATATTTTTCGGGTATGATATTCTCTTATATCTCTGCAATCCTTATTCCTAGTTTCTTGAGCTTCCTCAGAAAGAAGACCAATCGGTAAAATAGATGCTGATATTATGCTAGCCCCATGTACAAGTAATTTATGTACAGAAGTGGGCATAAAGTACCAGCTATACAAACGGACGTATAGTTGAGCTGTCTCATAACAATAGGTACCAAATTTATATACCAAATTTATATACGCGCTATACCCATTACCCATAAGGATTCCCATTTCTACCTAGGAGGAGATTTCTGTCACGGTAATGTTACAAAATAGTTTATATATATAAAAACAAAGCAACAAAAAATGTTTATTTTATATAACCTTTAGCTTTTATATTTATAATTTTCATATTTATATTTTTTATTGTTATTTGTTTTTTATATTCATATTGTTTATGTTGTTTATCAATTTATGATTTGTTTATTTTACGTTAAAAACTACAATTTTCCCCGTAAATGTTCACGGTAAACATTTTTTGTCATATACGTAACATATATGTTAAATGTTATGTACAGAGATGGTTCTGCTACATATATAAGCTTTGTTGCGTTTCAGATATGTATCAAAAGTCAGATATATAGCAGAAACATCTCTGTGTATAACATTAAACATATATGTTACATATTCGACACAAAATGTTTACTAGGTTGCATTATTAAACAGTTGTTATCGCGTTCGAAATAAATAAAAGTTTAAAGTTTGTGGTTAATCGTTAGTTTGTTTGCCAACGTCATAAATTTAACTAGAGTAAATTATTTTGGTCGACAATTTAATTTTGATATGAATCGGTATTATCTACAACTGAGAGGATTTGACCGTAAGCGTATAAGTATGGACCGCTGCTCATAAAACTTATCATATCTTTGTAACCGCTGGATACCGCTGTTTCTACTTCTGTATAAACATTAATAAACATCCTACCTTTGTTTTGGCAAAAGTACAACGTTGTGACAGATCGTGAATTTTTTGTATGCCACGAAATAGATGATAGACAGTATATAAAATATAACTTCTTTATATTTAATTGTTATGTAATATATATAAGACTTTCTAATATTATTTTCCTTGTAAATGAAAGTAAACGGATCAAATATTAAACAGGAAAAGTCATTTTGATCATGGAAACTTTTTCGAAGCAAAATCAGATATATCATTCTGAGGATTATAATCGTGCTATTTCTTACATCTCAATATATATAACTTTCATTCTACATATCTTCGTTATACAGTCGAATTCCGACATACTTTAACTATAATTGATTAATTTGGACCTTCTCGAAAATATACTGTAAAGGAGAACCAAAAATTACGATTTTCATTTTTTTATATTTTGGCCACGTTTAACGACTTTCGGCACACTGTGCGCCGTCGGCATCCGCGATTGCTTCTTGTTCTTTGCGATATAAAGATCGAGCGGCGAGTTTGCCGTTGCTCCGGTGCGTTCACCGGAACGATCTTATTTTGTGCCGTCTTTGCGATTCAGAGATCGAACGGCGAGTTTGCCGTCGCTCCGGTGTGTTCACCGGAACGATCTTATTTTGTGCCGTCTTTGCGATATAGAGATCGGACAGCGAGTTTGCCGTCGCTCCGGTGTGTTCTCCGGAACGATCTTCGTTTGTGCCGTCTTTGCGACTCAGAGATCGAACGGCGAGTTTGCCGTTACTCCGGTGTGTTTTCCGGAACGATCTTATTTTGTGCCGTCTTTGCGATATAGAGATCGGACGGCGAGTTTGCCGTCGCTCCGGTGTGTTCACCGGAACGATCTTGTTGTGTGCCGTCTTTGCGATATAAAGATCGAACGGCGCGTTTGCCGTTACTCCGGTGTGTTTTCCGGAACGATCTTCGTTTGTGCCGTCTTTGCGACATAGAGATCGGACGGCGCGTTTGCCGTTACTCCGGTGTGTTCTCCGGAACGCTCTCATAAATATATTTCTTTTGTTTCTTCCTCTCTACTTCCTATAGGACTCAGCGTACGAAAGGACGCAAGGGGCAGACAGGGTCGTCACCCACACCTACCGACTGGCCGGCGTGGCCGCCGGCCCGGCATAACTCCATCGACAAAGCGCATCGCGACCTCCAGATAAAAAGAAATCGCCTAATGCCCGCGACTCATAGGACCAGGGGGATCAAGCCGCAAGGCCTAGCGAACCTCTCCCGTCAACGAAAATCACGCGACGCGAAGCAAATAATTTCGACGATTAACGGGAAAAACAATCGCCAGTCTCACGCTCGACGAACGGCCTATTGTGTACGCACCGCAAGTGGTAACGCGGCCCGACGCGACGCGTTTTTGCGCGAGTTCTTATGTACAGCGAGCGTCAGACGAAACCAAGCATTTAAACCCGAGCATTTAAATCCGAGTAACGCCTGCAATAACGCCCGCACGAAATCGCTATTTCGGACACGGCCGCGAATTTTCTTATTTCCCATCCGCTGAACCTTCTGTATGTTAAAATAATTACTATTAGCGAAGCGACAGTCACGCATCTAACCAAACCAGCATCAGAAATCACTCGACCGTTCGCCGCAATGACGAGCCGAAGTGAAACATCACCGCGCGTTGAAGCGGTACCCAAACATTGGGAGACTTCGCGAAAATAACACGAAGTCATTGCGTGCTGACACAATAGAAATAAAGCGTCTCTGTCAACAAACCGATCGACTTTAATCATTCAACGAAAATCACCTCCTAATAAAAACTTCTGCGCGCGATTTGCTAACGACGATCGCGACGCAGGGGCCGGATCGACGATAGAAAAAACCGAACCCGGAGGCACCAGCGTTACATCTCGTTACGTATCCACTGAGGAACACGTTTCGCGGTTACATCCAGATTTCGCCGTATCTGGCACCGCGGCATAGCGCTGTCGTTTCATCACGCGGTCAGACTGTTCTCGATTGACGTGGAGCTCGATCGACGACATTTGCGATTTCGCCGCGAATCGGACTATCGTTCGCGCGCGACCACCAACGGCGCGGTCGATGGCGAGTTCAACGTCGCTGACGACGAGATCTGGCCGGACGCGAGATATGCGTTCTACTTCGACGTTGCTCTAAATTTCGGTCTCGTGCTGAAACGCGACCCTTGCATACACAACGGCAGTGTGATCGGCGTCGAGCGAGTGTACGTCTACGAGCGCGGATTGGAACACAACGACTCCGTTCACATATCGCCGTTCGTGCTGAAGCATCTGAACGCCGATTTCGACGGCGACGCCGTTACGATCATGATCCTGAGAGGCATCGAGTCGGCGTACGAATCGCGACGATGTCTGCGCGATCCGTTTCTCTTCGGTGACATTCCGCGATTCACGTTTTGCCAAAGTATGCACTTTTGGACGTTTTGCGTGTTGACGTTCGACGACGCGCGCGACGAAACGCGCGCCGTGGTCGAACTCGCGACCGAACAAGTCTCGCGCGAACGAACGTTCGGTCGCGGCGCGGTCGATATATCGCCGTGCGAAGCGAACTGTCTGTTGCATGCGAGACTGAACATTCGGCGTTCGCGCGCCGCTCGACGACGGGCTCGCGCTCTCTTCGGTCCGTGGTACGACGATTACGTGCACGTACTGTCGGATATCTGGCGACGACGACCGATCGACGAAGAAGCGATGAGACACGATTCGAGGAACACTCGCGACTGCGAAAGCACCGAAGAATGGTGGTGCGAATCCGTGTGGCGACAATGTCCTGTGCTGGATCTGGTCTTCGTGCGCGCGGTTCGCACTCGCGGCAGCGACGACGGCGAGGCCTTTATTCAACGAGTGAGACACGTTTTGTCCCGACGCTCGATCAATGCGCCCGATCAAGTGATCGTTATCTCGGACAAAAACGCTCTTTGTCTGGAGAACTAGCTCGTCGTTCACTCGGGTGCAAAGGGCACTCCGCGCGATCTCGTGACACTGCACGAGCGCACCGCGGCCAACGTGGCACAGACGGCCGCGCCGCAGTCGGACTTCTTTCGCGAATGCTCGCCCGACCAGGAAGCCGCGTATCTGCGATATCTCGACGATTTTGTGATCGTGAGCAAACACGTGCCCAAGATCTCATACTTCGCGAGCGGCTTAAAATGGGCGACGCAGATGTGCACCGTAGCGCACGGTGACCTGTACATGCGAGATTCGTTGTTACTGCACGATATGGCGTATTATCTGAAAGGCACCGTCGACGCGCCCGCCTCGTCGACGGCGTTCGACGACGAGTCGCGAGGTTGGAAACGAGATGAATGAAATAAAATGCAAACGAGGACAAAAAAAACAATCTCTTTACTTTTCGTTCCTCGACAATCCCCTTCTCCCGCGCGACGACGATCCAGTCCTCTCCTCCGAATCGTCTCGTTTCATCGCGGCATCGCTCAATCGGGCGAGTACGGAACGCGAGTACTGGTACGCTCCAGATTTCGAATGAATCGTACTAACTCGACTCATTGATCGAGAATCGCAATAATCTCGAGTGTTGCTCAACGTGCTCGAAATCAGTTCAACGACGTCCCGTGGTTTAGCGAACACGCTCGATCGAGAATGTTTCTTGTCGGCCGTATATGCCTTGGCGTCTCTCAGCGAATCGCAAATCAAACGTCTGCGCGTGCAATACGGACAAACGAGCTGTCGCTTCGATCGTTCGAGTCGATACTCGGCCAGCGCTCTCGCTACGCACGACTCTTGTCATCATCGCCGATGGAATCAGCTCCGCATCCTGCCGGTCAATGGCGTTCATCGCGCCTCGTATTTTTTTTTCCTCTTACATTCTTAGCTCTAATAATGCGGAAAATAGGTGGTAACGAACGAAAACAGAGATCTATTCAAAGTTCGCTTTATTGTTGGAGAGCATAAAAGACAATTTTTTACCGCTAGCGATCGTCGCAAGTTAGAACTATGACGATGCTTGTTGCGGTCATACCACATTCACATAGTAACAAAAGCATCGACAAAACGGAGGCAAAATTTGCGCCAACCAGTACATCACGATTTCGGGCGAACCATCGATTCGCGGTACGATCGGTTCTCACCATCCAAAGTTGCAGAAATGGTCGCGTAGTTTAGCAGCTATTTCAGTTAACGCACTCATTACATCGTCAATAGCCGAGGCATTTTCATCGATTCGTCGCCACGACGAAGGCATCGTCATGTTAAAATCGAGCGAATTGTTCTCAAATTGACGAGTAGGCGGATGATTACCGTGTCTTTTTCCAGGCAAATGTAGCACGGGAACGATCATTTCCAATATGACGGCTCGTTTCACATGCGTCGGTGTCAAATGCACATATGAAGAATCGACGGTGTAACGTCGCAAAGTACGCCAACGCCGTGCGCTCACAGCGAACTCGGGAATCACTCGTTCGGCGATACAATCGATCGTGCAATCGAAGCAAGGTTGATGATCGCCGACCGATTCTTCCTCTTCATCATCCGTCTCTGAACGATTGCCGTTGTCCAACACATTATTGTTGACAATAGTGCGCGATACGATCTCACGAAACCACAATGGACCTTTGGACAATGACGCGACGGTATTGTCGTCAAAATCGGAAATAACTTTTATCGTGATACGAAAGTGATCGCACAGCATCGGCATGATTCGTGCGAGCCAGTATACCACCTCGCACCATCGTTCATAATTCGACACGTTCACGGAACTCCAACAATTCAAATAGCAGCGTCGATCTTCAGCGAATATATCCATCAGAGCGTTAATTACTAAACGCGTCAATTCGAGATCGCGTCTTCTTGTCGTTGAGTCGTCGTTACTACAATCGTCATCGTTGTTCCTCGCTGCCTCGTAGTCTTCGTAAAACACAACGGATGGCAATATCACATCTCGGTAACAAAGCCACGAATATCGTTTCTTTTCGATATCGTTGCAATATGATGTAGTCGCCAGCAAACGATCGGCCAGCGTTTCACCTATCCGACGCGGACGGTGAAACGATAAAACCGCCGGAATGATTTCGCCGTGACGACTCGAAGTGACAACAGTATCGATGTGTCGTGCGACATCAGCCAACGTATTACGCACAAAATAACGTCGTACGCAATACGGACAATTTGTCTCGGTGTCCATATCGTCACGGCGTGGTATTAACGATATGTCGTACAAATCGTATGTACGTGTTCACTCGCCGAATCAACCACTATTTATTCAAAATGCACATCGTCGAAGATTGATAGTAGTGTAGACAGCAACGAATCGCAAATCGAGATTCGTCATCTCGCATTATTGTCAATGACCCCGAAGACGACCGACTCGTCCGCGAGATCGCTCGTATTCTCTTCTTCGATCAATTCTGCTTCGTGGCGCCGTTGTCGCTATCGCTGTTCGTCGAGCCACCGTCACCATCCAATCGGATCACCGGTTACTTCGATGCTCTTGGTCGAATCGGTGTAACGATGGGCGACACAGATGTGCACCGTAGCGCACGATGACCTGTACATGCGAGATTCGTCGTTACTGCGCGATGTGGCGTATTACCCGAAAGGCACCGTCGACGCGCCCGCCTCGTCGACGGCGTTCGACGACGAGTCGCGAGGTTTGGAAACGAGATGAATGAAATAAAATGCAAAACGAGGACAAAAAAAACAATCTCTTTACTTTCCGTTCCTCGACAATCCCCTTCTCCCGCGCGACGACGATCCAGTCCTCTCCTCCGAATCGTCTCGTTTCGTCACGGCATCGCTCAATCGGACGAGTACGGAACGCTTGGTGCGCTCCAGATTTCGAATGAATCGTATGAACTCGACTCGTTGATCCATCGACGCGATCTCGAACAGATCGCAATAGCGACGAACGTCCGGCAGCATCGGATGCAGCAGATGCAACTGTCGTCGATGTATCTCGATCTCACCGTTGCACCGACGACGCGCCACCGGCGAGGACGTTGCGTGCGAATAGGAATATCTCGTCAATTTGACGTACCAACAGTCGTCGCGATGCGTCGTTTTCGACGAGATCCGATCCAACGGCGCGCCGTTCGTTCGCTCGTCGCGGTCCGCACCGACGAGAGGTTCGTCGTACCACGTGGAGACGGTGAACACGTAGGATTCCGCCATTTCCCTCGGTGCGCCTTCAGTCGCTTCTCTCTCTCTCTCTCTCTCCCTTTTTCTCGATTCGACCTGACGTCGAATCGCGAGCGACGGTATATATATATATATATATATACGCGACGACACGGTCGAACCGAGCGTTGTCGGAGCACGGTCGAATCTGTCCTCGTGCGACATGTCGACGCCGCGACCGACTGCGTGCTCCGTCGACGAGTACCAGTTCATCGATATCGACTGCATCGAGTGCAAAAGCGCGTTCAAAGACGAAGCGACCGCATCGGGCGATCGATCGCGCCGCGGTCACGTCGCGGTTTCGTCCGAATCGGCGTTACTGGGCGAGACCGGTTGATCGATCGAACGCGTCGAACGTGCGCGCCTCGTCTGCGATCGAGCGTGGATCACCTCGCCGCTGATCGCGATCGTCACGGTTATACATCTACGTGGCCGATCCTTCGAGAGAATTCCTCGAGCGTGGGACGCATCGTTGGATGATCACGACCGTCGTTTTTCGTCCGACTGCTGTGTGCGGTGAGGACGCGCCGCGTCATGTACGACCGGAACTCCACCGTCGGCGACCGATGGTTTGCGAATTCAATCCGGTTGTACTCGTGCACTCGCATCGTTCGAGCTGTCGAGGAGACCGAAACGGACGACGAGCGCTGGTTCAACCGCGATGGATCCCTCGAGCGTTCAACGCTTGCTGATGCGACACTACGGCGATCGTTGACGTACAAGCGAGACGACGCTTCATGCTCTGTTGCGCGACATAATTGCCTCTCTCGAGCGCCAACTCCTCTACGATGGCGACGAAAATCGGTGGCGATGCGAACGTCGTTCGATCGCACCCGTCGTTACGACGACGGCGACGCGCTCGTCTCGATCGGCGACGCGTGCTCAGACGCGATCGACGCGTCGCCGGAACAACGCGCTCTTGCAATTCGTTCTGTGCAAACTAGCGCCGATCTTTAACGACGAGGCACCGACGATCGACGACTCGGCTCGACGACTCTGCGCGAGCGTACCGTGTCGCGTCGTTCCGTGTCGAGAGGCGCGACTGTATCCGACGATAAAAGGCGATTTTTTCCAACGATATTTTTTACCCCCCCCCTATTACCCACTCCCAGCGGTGATGTCCGTTGTCGTCAACGACGACTGCGAATGTGGAAACGATGGAATACGAGGACGAGGAAACGCGATGTCCGCCGCACGCATCGATGAAGAGCGAAGACGTCAGCGAGGAGAACGATCGCGTATCGATATCGCTCGTAAACGTGATTCCGTGAAATCTCTACGATCGAGCAATTTTCTGGACTCGCGGCGTCGAAGCCCACCGTGTCGAGGAGCGGTTTGCACCTGTTTCTGTGTAACGCCGGTGCTCCGGGTTCGGTTTTTCTAATCGTCGATCCGGCCCCTGCGTCGCCGATCGTCGTTAGCAAATTCGCGCGCAGAAGTTTTATTAGGAGGTGATTTTCGTTGAATGATTAAAGTCGATCGGTTTGTTGACAGAGACGCTTTTATTTCTATTGTGTCAGCACGCAATGACTTCGTGTTATTTTCGCGAAGTCTCCCAATGTTTGGGGTACCGCTTCAACGCGCGGTGATGTTTCACTTCGGCTCGTCATTGCGGCGAACGGTCGAGTGATTTCTGATGCTGGTTTGGTTAGATGCGTGACTGTCCGCTTCGCTAATAGTAATTATTTAACATACAGAAGGTTCAGCGGATGGGAAATAAGAAAATTCGCGGCCGTGTCCGAAATAGCGATTTCGTGCGGGCGTTATTGCAGGCGTTACTCGGATTTAAATGCCGGGTTTAAATGCTTGGTTTCGTCTGACGCTCGCTGTACATAAGAACCGCGCAAAAACGCGTCGCGTCGGGCCGCGTTATCGCTTGCGGTGCGTACACAATAGGCCGTTCGTCGAGCGTGAGACTGGCGATTGTTTTTCCCGTTAATCGTCGAAATTATTTGCTTCGCGTCGCGTGATTTTCGTTGACGGGAGAGGTTCGCTAGGCCTTGCGGCTTGATCCCCCTGGTCCTATGAGTCGCGGGCATTAGGCGATTTCTTTTTATCTGGAGGTCGCGATGCGCTTTGTCGATGGAGTTATGCCGGGCCGGCGGCCACGCCGGCCAGTCGGTAGGTGTGGGTGACGACTCTGTCTGCCCTCGCGTCCTTTCGTACTCTGAGTCCTATAGGAAGTAGAGAGGAAGAAACCAAAGAAATATATTTATGAGAGCGTCCCGGAGAACACACCGGAGTATCAGCAAACTCGCCGTTCGATCTTTCTATATTCGCAAAGACGGTACAAAAAGAGAATCGTCCCGGAGAACACACCGGAGCAACGGCAAACTCGCCGTCGATCTCTAATCTCGCAAAACGGCACAATATAAGATCGTTCCGGAGAATATACCGGAGCAACAGCAAACTCGCCGTCCGATCTTTATATCGCAGAGGCGGCACACAATAAGATCGTTCCCGAGAACACACCGGAGTGACGGCAAACTCGCCGTCCGATCTCTATATCGCAAAGACGGAACAACGTAAGATTGTTCCGGAGAAACACACCGGAGCGACGGCAAACTCGCCGTTCGATCTCTATCTCGTAAAGACGGCACAAAGGAAGATCATTCCGGAGAACCCACCGGAGTAACGGCAAACGCGCCGTTCGATCTCTTCTATCGCAAAGACGGCACAATGTAAGACCGTTCCGGAGAATATAACCGGACAAACGGCAAACTCGCCGTCCGATCTTTATATCGCAGAGACGGCACACAATAAGATCGTTCCCGAGAACACACCGGAGCGACGGCAAACTCGCCGGTCCGATCTCTATATCGCAAAGACGGCAACAAAAATAAGATCGTTCCGGAGAACACACCGGAGTGACGGCAAACTCGCCGTCCGATCTCTATATCGCAAAGAACAAGGAGTAATCGCGGATGCCGCGGCTGCGCCTGGTAGATTACTTACTCGAACTCTCAATTTTCCTTGGATGCTTTCTGCGGACTTTATGACGGCTATTCCTAGATGATGGACTTCCTCAGATGCTTCGAAGACTCCTCAAAGACTGCTTGAAGCTTATCCCCAAGATTCGACTGACTCAAAGACAAGACTATCAGGTTTATATATCCGTCATTTTTCGTCTTCGGTTTCTTTCGTTTATTAATCCGAATTTGATCGAGATTAATCGTGAGTATGCGACGTTCGCCGAGGATCGTTTCGGCGGCGCCCGCGAGTTCGGCTCGGTGGCCGATCATTCCCCGAGCGTTGCTTGCCGGTTCGCTAGCCCTCGGGTGGAGCGCGTTGAAGAGGCGCGGTGAACAGCGCGGTCGGTGGGGTGCGCGCTCAGCTGACTGCCGCGTGATGTTCAGCGGCAAAGTCAGGGTAAAACGACACATTTGCCTGTATGTGTCGTTACATCTGCACTGCTACGGATTT